>NW_003805431.1:0-13005 GCF_000255335.2 Galendromus occidentalis
ACTTCTCACCAAATAGGGAACTGTCGGAGTTTGAAGATTTTATTCGGTGCCTGGACGATCAGATTCAGAGAGCTGGAGTTAGAGTACTCGTGGCGGGGGATTTCAATGCAGCCTCAGAGGTCTGGGGGAGCAGTACGACAAACGCCAGAGGAGCAAGCATCGAGGAAATGGCCGCTAGGCATGGTCTCTCCATCCTAAACGATGGAATGAGCCCTACCTTCATCGGACAGAACCACGGTACTTTCATCGATGTAACCCTAACATCTATACCCACAGACTTCGATGCATGGAGGGTCCGCTGCGACCAGGACTCCTTCAGTGACCACCGGTATCTGGAATACGAGTACCTGGGAGCTGTTAGCCGACCGGAACCCTTGAACACCCCGAGCTGGAAGATGAAGAAACTTGACTCGAAGACACTACTTAACTCCATCGACAGAGAGTGCAAGTATTATACAGATGAACACCTCGAGGCTGATGAAGGAGATATAGTCAACATACTCACACGAGCCTGTCAGGCTGCCTCTCCAGCACTCCCGGATCGGATTAGGGGGCGAAAGCCCAGGTACTGGTGGAATGCAGAGGTCGCGCAACTTCGAAGAGCTGCCATCACGGCCCGGAGACGATGGACGCGCTACAGAGGTCGTAGTGAAGTCGGAACAAACGAAGAGGATGCCCTCAGGGAATCCTACAGGAGGGCCAGAAAGGACTACACCGAGGGAATCCTCAAGGCTAAGAGAGAAAGCTGGAAAGAGCTCATCGTGCAACTGAAGAACGACATCTGGGGGTTACCATACAGGATCGTCAGAGAGAAGCTAGGAGGGCGGAGACTCAGACTCGCATCGGAAGCCATCCACGAAGCGGTTCAGGAGCTCTTCCCTACAGGAACTCCCTACACCAGGGAACGCCTTGATATTGACTACGGCGATGTTCCGGAAGTCTCGATCCGGGAAGTTATTGGGGCAGCGGACCGCCTGGCACCGAGGAAAGCCCCGGGGCCTGACGGAATACCAGCCGAGGCCACTAAGGTCCTCATGAAGCGGTGGCCGGCACTGTTCGCAGGAATGGTGAATCGGATCTTACGCAGTGGAGAGTTCCCCCCCAGGTGGAAGATGGCCAAGTTGGTCCTGATTCCGAAATCGAAGAGGGACTCCTTTCGCCCGATCTGTCTGCTCGACACAGCGGCAAAAGCAGTGGAGACGATCATACTTCACAGGCTTCAGGAGGAGCTGGAGGAGAAGAACGGACTGGCAGATACACAGTTCGGATTCAGGACAGGACGGTCCACGATGACGGCACTTAAGAAACTATATGAGGCGGTTCTCGAGGAAAAGGCCCGACCATGGCGGACTAGGAAGCGCTGCGCGATCGTTCTCATTGACGTCCGCAATGCTTTCAACTCCCTGGAATGGGGCGTAATCGCCAGAGCCCTTCAGAAAAGAGGAATCTCGCCGTACCTTCGGAGGGTTCTGGGATCTTATCTACAGAACCGATTCATCACTGACGAAGATGGCGGAAAGCATCGGATGACAGCAGGAGTACCCCAGGGGTCGGTCCTGGGCCCCACCCTCTGGAATGTAGGATACGATGAAGTTCTCAGGCTCACCCTGCCTTCTGGGGCAACGACCCTGGCGTACGCAGATGATCTAGCACTGCTGACCATGGGAAGAAATGTAAGGGAGCTCCAGGAAATCACTCAGGACTCTCTGGACGCAATCGCTCTCTGGATGGAGGAAAACTCCCTGAGACTTGCACCGGAGAACACAGAGGCGATCATGCTGCTATCCCGACGGGGAGACGACCCACCAACCCTGCACCAGCAGCAGCACCAGGTCCGTTTCGTTCGAACGGCTAAATACCTAGGAGTTTACCTTCAGAGAAATCTTACAGGAACAGAGCACATCAAGCTCGTCTCCAAGAAGGCCGCAAAGGTAGCGTCGGACATCGCGAAGATTCTCCCGAGAACCTATGGCGCCTCGGAGCCCCAGCGCCGCGTCTTGGCGACCGTAGCTGAGTCCGTGGCACTCTACGCGGCGCCGATCTGGTCGGAAAACGCTCTCAAGTATCAGAAGAACAGAGATACCCTGGAGAGGGCACAGAGGGTGAGTGGAATAAGAATTGCTCGCTGCTATCGGACGGTGTCAACCGCGGCCATCATGGTCCTCGCAGGAACCCCCCCCTGGCACCTCCTTGCCCGGGAAAGACACGCTCTACACTGGACGAAGCTGAAAAGAGACGCCCCCCGTGGCTCCGACGCCGAGGAAGAGGAGTTCATGAAAGACGAAGAAATCCAGGAGGAGACTTTGCTGAGGTGGCAAGAGGAGTGGGAGTCCGCGGCCTTCGGCCGATGGACTTTCCAGTGCATTCCCTCCATAAGACCATGGATAGACAGAAAGTTTGGTGAGCTCACATACTTTACCGCCCAGGCACTGACAGGTCATGGGGACTTTCGGAAATTCCTGTTCTCAATAAAGAAGGTGGACTCGGAGATATGCTGTCACTGCGACCGCAACTTGGTCGACACAGTGCAGCATACAATCCTTGAGTGCCCGAAATTCGACAAGGAGCGGCAGGGTTTGCCCCCCGGCTCCATTCCGGAACTGGTCTCTGAGATGCTTAAATCCGAAGACCGATGGAACCTCATTTCGCGGAAATTTGCTTGCATACTTGAGAAGAAAAGACACCTGAATGAGATGCCTCGGCCCCCCAGCCAGGCAGCTCAACAGGCAGCCCCGACGACGATGCATGCCGGCGTTACGACCTAACTTCAAAGAAGAATCCGGAAGCAAGACGAAGAAGCAAACTGCCCGGAGAGCCCATGAAGTCACTCCGCCGAGTGAGCTCGGCTATGAGAAAATTTTGTGGGGGCCTCTCCGCCCCTCAGGGTGGTGGCTGGCCCTGGGTGGGTAGCCGAGGGGTTGGGATCCCTTAGCTACGACACACATTATGACCCCCCCAACAATAGGACACCGAAGCAAGCGCCAATCCCAGGCGGGCAAGCGAATTCTCGCTCTGTAGGTGAAGACTCAAAGTTCGCCTGCAAGAAGAGCCGCAAAGATCTATAGAACTAGAAAGTGCTCTAGGAAGATTAAGTAATAGTCGGCTCCTTTGGCTTGTGAAGTAATGCCCAAGCGCAGTTCCAGGGGCAATGAGAGCGGAGGGTGGAGGTTTCAGAGGAACCACTTCACGCCAGGTGGCGTGCTCGTCCGAAGGGATTTCCTCCGCCCGCCAATACGGAAAAAAGGAAAAAAAAAAAGGCCTGCGGGAGGCGGCTCCCAGATAATGCTTCCCATTTTTTCAGGGAGAATTGGAATCTTGACGATATTCAGTGAATAGCGCAAGGGACGGTAGCGCGATCTTCGCGCCTGTATTCACGCAGCTCGTTGTGTAGTCGAATCGGAATAGAGAGGGCCAGTGTGTCGGAGGCGCATCCTCCTGCATTCCGCGCTCCTCATACTGCAGGAATGAAATTTGAGTCGAAGGTCGTCGTAGCGGAGGCACTGAACGAAGCGGTCAGACCCGAAGCTTCAGCCCTCAGCTGACATGAGCCCCGGGGCGTAGGCCTCCAACGGTCAAGGATTCCAGATCCCGGCGCTACAATCCGTTTACTACTGTACATTCGCCACACGGACGCCGCGGAATGGAGTGATGCCCAGGTTATCGGTCTGAAAAAGTTTTCTCCCAGTCGTTTCTCCTTCTAGCTTTCCGCTTGCTGGCGTCTCCGCTACAGCTGTCCGAAGCCGAGGAGCAGCTTCGATGGAGGCGTCTTCTTGGAAACTCGGTCATTCGGTCGAGTGCGGGCCGATAATACTATCGAGTTATTGGTTCAGTCGCTTCCAGTCAAGATGGCAAGTGAACACAGAGACAGTCTACCAATATCCTGTCGTCTTCCTCCGCCGTCACCGGGTCGCCGTTGTTGGTGTTGGACGAGTTCTCCGAGTTTCGCTGAGGGTCGCCACACAAGCTCGTAGCTTATCAAGTTTCGTCTCGTCCGAGAGCGAATAGGTCAAACGTCGCCGGAGTGAACCGCCAAATGAAATGAGCGTTGCCTTGACGGTGCTTCGAATTGTTGGATGATACCCTGGGATGCCCCTCCCCGCGAGATTTCGATCGATCAAAGCACCATTCTTTCAGATTTTAAAAACCTGCCTTCCGATCGAGCCCGTCGGACCGATGCCGATGTAGGAATTGGTGGAGTCAATGATCAGTTTAGAATTATTCCTCCCAGACGGTATCGATTCAATGGGATCTCCGGGTCAAATCTCATCCTCGGATGATCTGGAACCATCTTACCGTGGGGAGCTCGTTTTCTGATTCGAGAATACGGCGCGAGGAACTCGGCATTTTCGCGGAAACTCGAAAAGTTTGAATGAAGGGCGTTCTCCCGCGGATGGTGGAGCTTCTTTTGAGACGCCGCGCCGGCAACGTTCCACTGAGGTCCGGTCGAGGTGTTCGTGGAAAGTTATGGGGGAAAGGTATGCAGATGCAATGTCGTCAGAAGTTATGCGCAGTGGAAAAAGTGCTGCTCTGTAGGGTGGTAAAGGTTGTTCATCTCACTTCGTTATAATGGACAACCGTCCGAGCAACGAACGGAGAGACGGACAAAGAACACCTTTCTCGTCTCACCGCACCCGCTGCGCGCTTGTCCAGTCGACCTTCGCTCAAATTTTCTCGGAGTTCTCGGTGAGGTCCTTCTATTCACTCCGAGGACATTTCGTCCGGTGAGACTTTCTCGCACAGAATTGAAAACAGGCGTCTACGCTGGGCGACAAGTTCTTCTCGGGGCCTTGGCGAGCCCAGGTACGCCGAAAACAAAGATAGGACTCTGGAGGTCTCCGAGTCGGAGAAGGAAGACAGGAAAAGAGCCTCGGCCGCTTGTCAGAGGTACCTCGCACAATCGTTCCCTGAGACTGAGTAGAAGCTAATGATCTGATGATTGAGCCGCGGTCGGCAGGCGAGCGTATTGCTCCGAAATCGACAGATCTGGGGGGAAGAAAGACTATCGTCAGTCCGTTTCCGCGGCCTTGGCTTCCTTGATTCCGACTAACGGACCGCAATAGTTACGAGCGAATCACCGGCGAGCAAGATGAACGGAAGATGGCGAATCGTTGAATGAGAAGCAGAGGGAAGTAAGTTGCGGCGTCTCCACCGGAAGAGTCAGTAATGAGCGGCAGGGACGATCTCACACGTATCTGCCGCACTTCCAGCGGCACCGTCGAGCGAGACAAAATCTTACGTAGATTACGCACGGAGGTTTCTGTCGCCTCATGAATTATTATCTCAGAAGCTCAATCAATGTTTCGTTGAACGGGGCTGGAATGTATTCACCCCGTCGAGCTTGTTAATTCGCTCGTCTGCTCACTACGCTTCCCATTTCCCTGTCCGGACTGCCTCACGATGTTTTTCATTGGCTCTGGCAAATTGCGTCACGGGAAAACGAAGCCGTCCGAGCGTAGACCCAACGATGGCGAAGGCGATGTTCAACATCGGTGGGCAACCGAACCCTTTTTTCCCTCCTCACGAGTTGCGCTTCTCCGGAAAGCTCTTCGGTTGGGTGACCGTGCTCGCTCGGTTGCTTGTATTCCCGAGCAAAAATAAGCAAACATCGTCAGTCTTCCGTACTAACGAGGCCGCACGGGCGAACGGAGACATCGAGTGAAATTTGAGAGCGGAAACAAACGGCATCAACGCGACATGTTGAGAGACATAGCACAGAAGACACGCAGAAGAGCGCTGAGAATCGATGTGTAGCTCGTTTCGTCTACGCGACGAGATCTCACCAGGAGATAGAAGGAGACGATTTTTCCTCTTTTCTTCAAGACTCGCATAGAGCGATAGATCCACTCCGTTCCTCATTCGACGCCAGCTTCCCAGGCCTGGAAAATGGTAATGACGAGGGACATTGAACGGGACGCTCTCAGCACCAATCAGCGACGTCCAACAATCCGTCCGCACCGATCGATCTTGTCGCAGGATTTACAACCCGGATCGACGAACCGATGACAAGCAGTCGAGCACACGAGCAATCTGATCGACTCCACCGGAAAACATGCTGAAACGTGCGCAAACGTGCTATGGGAGAATATCGAAATTTCAATGTGTTCCTGCAGGTCTCGCGAGAATCAACCCTCTCACTCACTAATCCCCGGCGAACGAAACACAGCTCGTTATGGCAATCGATTTTCCGAGCGAATCGTCTCGAAGGTCCTGCCGCCGCGCCGTCGCGATGACATCGCCTTGAGCCAGACAAACAAAACGTAACGAGTTCCCCTTCCCAACCGTCGCGCACGGTGCGGCTGCCCGTCCATCCCGTTTCCCATCCCGCGCGTGGACTCACCTTAAAGTCTGAACGATATGTTTAATTGCATGTCGCGCCAGAGAGAATCGCTGCTGTCACCTTCCGTCGTGTCGTCTATGTCATCGTTTTTATTTCGTTCTCGACCCGGCGCAGACAGCCTCCGAGGCACGCGTTCCGGTTTAGCATCGCAGGACACGTTCCATTGCAGAGCGTTCGAATGCTCCCGTGGAATCGGTGCTGCCGTCGAGGGCACGGAGCCTGTCAAGTGTGTCTTGTTTAGCGGCGCGTTTTCGAAATGCGCTACCCGTTCAAAAATAACGACGTGTCACGGAAAATAAAATATGACTAACTAAGTAAGTATGATTTCTCCGCTGGAACATCGTTCTACTCTTCCTTCAGCGTGATTACGAAAACTCGTGTAGTACGAAGGGACCCCCTCAATTGGCAGTCATCAGAACTTTTCAAAGCGATTTATATAGCACGTATCATAATTACGTCCCTCTGGTGCACCGAACGCTCGGTTGGATTGTCCCAAACCGTTGCTGAGAAGTCTTTGCAAACCCCACTGAGCTCAGGAGAATCACAACTTCTCGGAAAAAGTCGGATCTTATACGAACTCGCGTCATCCCGTCCCCCCGAGATTCCGAAATTCTGCAATCCCCTCGGAAAATCTTCCCAGCTTTCTATCCCTCTGAGGAGTTCTCGATATATTTCCAAGTCATCGGGAGGAATAAAGGGAACTTCCGAGGATCTGCTGTGGGTAGAGTCGGAAAATTGACTCGGATCATTCAGTTTCTCTCGAGCCGACTTAGACATGTTCGACTCCAATGCATTCGGGCACGAAGCCTTATTCGTGACACCTTCTCCACCGAGCCTGAGCGATATGTCCCACCATCTGAAAGGACGGCATCCGGGTCGACAGCATGGAACGGCCGATCGGGCTACAGGTTGAATTTGACTATATTTTCTGCGAATCGAAGGAAGCAGCAACCAACTTCGTGTCCTCCGTGGAAAGGACCAGGACTGACGCCCACCATTTGAGGATCCATGATGCGCGCTCACGACTCCCTGCCAGCCTGATTGAATCTCGTTTCGACGCCGGAAGATATTGCGATGCTCATCGGCCCCTCAGATGCACGGGGAGAGGAAGAACTGACCTTCCCTTAAAAGCTTAGACCATCACCGAGGGATGAGGAAAAACACGAGGGAGGAGGAAACTGCGGAAGAAAGATCATCAGTGATCGAGGGGGTGTAGGATGAGCTTGGGTTTTCGGCGGCAAGGACGGAGATGGGAATCGATTCTTCCTTGATTTGACCGCAGCTCGCCGTCGTTTCCATTGCCAGACGAGGGGAGGAGTTCCGACCGTCTGTAGGTTCCTCGCCGGCTGCGAACAATGTTTTCCCTCCAGGCAATCGATCAGTCGAAAACTACTTCCATCCGAGAGATCTGGGTTACGGCGGCGCAGAGTTTCCGGAGTCGCGCAACGGAGGACTCCAGATTGTGGAGTTTGAACCTCTGTCACGACCCCTGTCGTACTGCGCAAGGGTTTCACGAACCTGAAACGATCATTTCTCTCCGTAGAGATTCGCTGACGTTTGGCAGAGATTTCGTCCGCAATAGAAGGGAACGGAAAACGACGTCGAGGATAACAACGACGATCGGGTGCGGGGGAGAACGCCGGTGATGGGAAGAGAATGGAAGCAAGCGAGTGACTCGTTGATGCACTTGTATTGTTCGCAAATCGAGGAAGTTGGAGTCGTTGTGCTTCTGTGACGCCCGTTAGACGAGAAAGCATCGGAGCAAACCACCAGCCGCTTTGCTCGACCAGCGATGGACTGGATCATCTAGACGAGCGACCATCAAGCTCGGGAAAAGCTGCACGATGAAAACGCATTATCAACAACGACGACGTCGTCGATTACTTCTACGTGTACTTAATCCGATGATGGAACAATACACCAGCCGAGAGCACAATACAAGCTGTGGCATTGGATCTTGATTCAGGCTGAAGTAGAGGACGCTCTCGTGGGCTTCCAGCGTAGGCTATATTATGCCTCGGTGTCTGCAATATAATAATATAATAACATGGTTATATAATTATGCAATAATATGATTATGTAATAATATCATGATATAATATTACGAAATTCATTAATATTATAATAATATAAAATAATATGATGATATAATATTATGATTATAGGATGATATGATAATATAATGATCTCTATACGTAAATCTTCAAGTATGACTGTTTGTACACTTGTGTCGTTGTAACTCTTCAAAACGTCGAAGGTTTTCCACGAAATCTCGGCTGCAGCTCCGGACAGGTCTGTGGGAGTTTTTTTAGGGGTTTGTTCCGAGAGCGGTCACCGGGTGTACGCCGCAATGCCGATTTTCGTTTTTTTTCGCAACTTCGTTTTTGAATTACCATTTTCATCTCTATATATCTTTTCCGACGATATCGATCGGTTCCTCCCTGAGTAGAGAGAATCCGCCGCTGCTTATTTGTTAAGCGCAGATCCATGCCCCGTGAACGATCATGGCTTGGTCGAGCTTAATCTATATATATAAAAACGTATGTCTGTCTGTCTGTTTGTCTGTCTGTCTGTATGTCCGGGGTACCCAATAGACTCGAAAACGGCTGAACCGATCTTCGTGAAAATTTAGGAGTGTGTCCTGGGGGATCCAGCGGTGGTTATAGGGGGGTCAGTTCTCCGATGCGATGAGTCCTTCTACCTTAAAAAAATTATTTGAGTGCTCCACTCACGAAAATACGAAAACTCGGAAAAAAATTGAAAAATCACAAATTCGCAAAATTCACTAACGCCTGAACCGATCGCCGCAAAAATTCAGGGTCGGGTTCTCGGGAGCTTCAGGAAGGTCATCTGAGGGTCGTCGTTCTCATGTTATGGGTCCTCCCCCCATAAAAAAATGATTTGAGTGGTCCTCTCACCGAGAATCAAAGATTTCATCAAGGGAAAGACGGGAATTCGATTTTCCGGAGGACATATCTAATAAAAGCGGGGGCACGGGGAGGCGGGGAAACGGGGAAGTGGGGAACAGGGAAAGCGGGGAACCGGGAAAGCGGGGAACCGGGAAAGCGGGGAAACGGGAAAGCGGGGAAACGGGAAAGCGGGAAAGCAGGGAAGCGGGAAAGCACGGAAACGGAAAAGCAGGGAAACGGGACGCTCACCAAGAGCACGCGCGGCCAAAGCAAGCGCACCCGGAGCCAGCGCACTCGGCGTTAGCGCACTCGGAGCCAGCGCATTCGGAGCTAGCGCATGTGTAGTGAGTCTAGCGATACCGAGTCGCCGCGAAGCGGCGACCGGGAGCGCTAGTGATCCATATATGAGTAGAAAAAGAGCGATTAGACAATGAGAACATGGCTATTGAGGGAGAAAAAGACCGCGATTTAGGGAACGAATATTTATGAAAAACAGAAGACCACAAAAAGAAGAGCCAACAATGAGCTCACTACCATTGAGACAGACAGGGTCCTACTCAAGTTCACGGGAATACCACCACCGGAAGTCGAATTTTCCGGCAGAAAACACAGCTTTCAAGAAATGCAACTCCTCCACACAAAATCGAAAGAAAAGCAAGATCGAATGATCCTCTCGAGATATCGAAGATTGGAAAACAGTCTGGAGTCTGGATGCGTCAGTATCATCCCACTGATGCGAATATATTAGAAACAGTGGAGTCAAGTCAGAATGTTATAAGAATCACGCTCGAAGAATGAGATCGATAACCATGGCCCAGAGGAGGATCAGCAATGCTCGACTTATTGACAAAAGGAGACGGAAGGAGGAAACACGGAGCTGATGAAGGATCCCGAAGGTCAATCGCTATAAAAGGAGGAATGGATTTCATGATCAATCGCATCTTTCATCCAGCGGAAACGAAGTGTCTCATAGCGGAAGCAACTGAGATTCCGAGAAGAGATGAATATCGCAACATCCAACCAGGTTGGATCCAGGACTGCGAAAAAACGGGGTAAGCTCACCAAGGCTTGGTAACGAAGCCGAAGCAGGAACATTAGGAGAAAATCGACTCATATCGCGCAGCTCAATGATTACTTAGTTGGAATCTTTCACCCTTCGAATAGATTCAAGGCACTTCCCGGCAAGCCCCGCGAAGAAAGTGAAATCCCTCGGCGACTTGACGCCCGGGAAGATCGGCGGTATCGTGAACGGTAGGATAGAATCGAAGGGTACGATCCGAACGTGGAAAAAAGATAATGAACAAGGCCAGCTGTTCTCATTCGTCATGAGCGATGGATCAGCGGATATACAAGCTGTCGTGAGCGGGGACATGTGCACCGAATACCACGACCGTATTACTGTTGGACAGTGTTACCAGATAACGGCGTTCAAAGTGAAAGAGACCAATCCGGCATACAATCCCACGAACCATCCATGCGAGTTACACTTGACCAAGGTATACTCAGATACGAAATAGAGACGTATTCGATGTTTTATCGAATAGCTGAACTAGATTAGTACAAATGTTAAATGTGCACAGATAAGCAAAATGGTCCCGATCCAAGGCTCACACATCCCAAAGAGTATCGTAAGTCGCACCACGCTCGCCGAAATAGCGAAACAGGACGCGAACAAGGTCGTTAACGTGGAAGCCATCGTGTACGAGGTCGGTAAACCGCAATCCATAAGCTGCCGCGACGGAATCACACGGATGAAACAGAGTGTTTTGCTCGTTGACGAGACCCTCAAAATCATAAGCCTCGGCCTATGGGCGGAAGCAGTACAAGAACTCGACGGAATGGAAAGTAACTGCGTGCTTGTCAGGAACCTTCAAGTTAAAGAGTACGCCGGCAAAAAGCAACTGAACAGCATGAGCGGAACTGTCGTCGATAAGGAGCCTGCGTCCGAAACAGCAAAGAGCATGCGGCTCTGGTGGGAGGCAGAAGGTTCCGAAGAGGAATTCGAAGAAATAAAGCTATCCGAATAATTTTCAGTTCATGTTAGATAACTAACTCATATACTCCTGAATTCTTTCATACTCCCATAAAAAGAAGTTAGAATGACGTTTTCACGCCTCCATTACGGTAGTGTCATTGACACTACCACTACGATTTTTTTTGTATCATTTGTGTGTTTGTTTGTATCATTCTAAGTGATACACTATCTGATGCACTCTTTCAAATAGTGAAAGGCTCGCAACAGACGGATGTTCCCCGGGAGATAGACATGAGGACGTTAAAGCTGGACAAGATCGTCGACGGACTCCTTTTCTACTCGAAAACCGAGGCATTCTGCCTCTTCTGGGAGTCGAAGGCTTTCTCCACAGGTACGAGGGTACTTGTATCCTCGGTCCCACGTCGGTGGGACAATGATTGGAACCGGCGAAGGGCCGGAGAGGTTTGCGAAAGCAAACCTATCTCCAAAACTTTAAAGAACTTGAAATAAGACAAAGTCTTTGAATCAGAGAAACGCCTTTACTATGTTAGTTCCTCATCCTCCAATCCATCTAGCGGCCTAGCTCTCAACTCGATCTCTTGGTAGCCCAGGCGTTTCAGCCTCATAGCTAGAAAGTAGATCACTTCGCTTAAAGCAGTAATGATTGAGCATAGAAATCCAGTTGAAAACCACCTTTTGAGGTCCCCGCTTGAAGGCACCGGCGTTGGTGTCGGTGCCCCTGTGGTGCTTGGCATTTCCGTAGTAGGCCGACCGGTGGGAGTTTCCGTCGTTGGTTTGATTGTCGAGGATTTTGGAACAGGCATGGTGCTGGGAGCTGATGTCGTTGTGGTATGAAGCCACCGACTGTAAGCATCCCAGATAGCTTGGCCGCCAGAAACCTTGACAGGTGTGATGCAGGCCAAGTAGGGTGATACGTGCCGCATACAGGCTTGCTCAAACTCGTAGCAAGTGGACACCTTCTGTCTGCTCGATTCCACAAGTGCGGCGTCTTTGCTGGCAGGCTTTGTCACAATCTCGGGTGTACTCGAAGAAGGCTTTGGAGCCTCCGATGGTGATGATCATCGAGAGTACCTCGATCATGGTGTTCATGTTGCTAGTGGGCAGAAATACCAATTAGGCCTCCAAGCTTTTGAAAGGTTGCTTTCGTTAAGGCTTCGGTGAAAATGTCTGCGAGCTGATCTTGGGTCGGAACATGCTGAATTTTGATTCGACCACTTTCGAAAAGATCTCTCATGAACAGATAACGAACTGATATGTGTTTAGTTCGTTGACGATATTGGTTTTGACTCACCAATGAAATCGTTGCTTGGTTGTCAATCAGAAGAGTCTTGGTGTGGCTGTGGCCAATTTCCTCTGTGATTTGTTCAAAGTACAACATGAGTTGTATGGTTGAGACTGCTGCGATAAGTTCGCTCTCGCAGCTCGAAAGGGAAAGGGTTCTTTGCAACTGGCTGCCCCAAATGATCGGTCCAGAATCAGCCATTACAAGAGACCCTGACACACTCTTTCTGGTGATTGGACAACTAGCATAATCTGCATCGCTATAGTAGCGGTATCCCTTGAAATCGGAACTCTTGTAAACTATTCCATAGTTTGTTGTTCCTCGTAGATATCGAAGGACTCTCATGCCTTCCGACCATCTCTTCTTTGTTGGATGCTCTAAGAAGCGCGATAGATAACCAACGATGAATGAGATGTCCGGTCTGGTGCCTAACTGCAGATACATGAGACTTCCGATAAGTTCTCGATAGGGTATATCCTTG
>NW_003805431.1:13025-117712 GCF_000255335.2 Galendromus occidentalis
CGGGGAACCGGGACGCTCACCAAGAGCACGCGCGACCAAAGCAAGCGCACCCGGAGCCAGCGCACTCGGCGTTAGCGCACTCGGAGCCAGCGCATTCGGAGCTAGCGCATGTGTAGTGAGTCTAGCGATACCGAGTCGCCGCGAAGCGGCGACCGGGAGCGCTAGTGATATATCATTCCTATTATAAAGTGCGACATCGGGGGGACAAAAATGTTTCCCGATACCGGACATAACTTCCCGACTGGGTATTTACCCTGCCCGTAGTCGTGAAAGGCCGTCGTCTTTCACGGTTTCACTCGAGAAAGGACGATAAAAGCTTTCCGAACATGCTCTACTTGGCCTCGACTCAAGCTAAGAAGCGTCCCGCAAGAGAGCGTCGATTGCGCATTGGCTCATTGACTGCCTCCCGTCAATCTCACTGCCTTGACTGTCACGTGCGAGGCACTCTGTTTCGAGTTTCGCTCAAGAAATCAATCAATCCATCAACCATTGAGCAATCAATAAAATCAAGCATGAGATCTGAGCGCTTATGAGACATCAATCAATGAATCTTGATTCCTACTATCGATTCTCTCGGACCTTCCCGGGCTTAGGGACCAGCCTCTCTCTTCACAAGCTTTATAGCGACAGTTTCACTCATGAGCCTGCAACGGCTTTCAGTTTGAAACCTAAATTCAACCCCACTTTCCCTCATAAGTCTGCAACGAAGTGCTTCATCGCGCAGGTGGAGTGTGTTTCATTATTCTTCTGTTCTTCATTCTCAATATTCCGCAGTTTGATTTCGATGAGGAGGAATTCGCCAATTTATCAGCGTCGTTTCATTCTTCTTCTGTTCTTCATCCTCAATATTCCGTTGTTCGATTGCGATGAACTAGGAGAAATTCGCCTATAGATATCCACGAGAGGCGAGGCGAGAGGCGCAAGCGCCTGCGAAAATTCGGCGGCGAGCTTCGGAAGGCCCCCCGAAAATCTCGAGGATCATGGTCCATCTCTGGAGTGAGGCGGAAAATTCATTGAGTTGCAATCAGCTCATAGATATTCAAAAGAAGCACGCTATGATTGCGGGCCTCACCATCATTCCCGAGAAGCTGCAACGTAAAGGAAACGCCAACACCAAGGTGCTATTCAGGAGACCTGCCGAAAAGAAGTGCCACAACAGCAGAAACTTACTCATACAAAAAAGCTCAAAAGCTCCTAAGACTTTAGTCAAAAACATCGTGTACCCAATATCTTCTTGATCAAAAGCCAGAGTTTGAACTCATTATTAACAATGTTCACGAATGGATTATACCACAAACCCATGCTGACATCCTTCGTTGGTAAATATCGGCATTCGCATCGAGTTCCGTCTGAACAGCTCAAGCTTCAAAAGCATCGCACCCGGCATGCAAGATGTGGAAGCCGGGAGGGCGCGAAGCGCCCTCTCGGCTGGTAATAATATAATGATATACAGTTGTCCCTAGGCTGTCGGGTTAGGGGCAACAAGTCGTGGTAGCGGTCCTCCGATTCCGAAGGACTGTTTCTGCTCACAATGTTGGCCGTACTTCGTTCGCTTTGATTGCGTGGGTGAATGCTTACCATACTTGTGCCAGAACGACCCCGAGGCTCACTAGTCCGCCGCCCGCTAGGGCGACCGCACCAGCTGCTGAGATTTTCTTTCTGATCGCTAGTCATTCCCGGTACCCTTGGAGCGGATTCCATCCGTTCCATGTGATGCCGAGGGAGTAGAGGGGTAAGAGAGGGTAAGGGACAGCAAGAGCATGGCGGGTTTTTCTCTGGGTCGAGGAACGTACATGAATGAATGGGGTCAGAGATGGTGCGGGACCGGACGGCTGTCGCCTTCGCGTACGGCGCGACGTCGACTAATTGAGAAGAGCTTTACCTTGATGACTCTCGACTGCTTGGCTGACTCCTGCCACGTCTCGCTAACACGAAACGGAAAGCCCTTGAGCTGGAGAATGGTTCACGTTTCCAGTACACGCGACTTCACCGACAAGCGTCTTGGCTCTCTTGTCCGCGCGAATCCTACGGTGAAGACACCTATCGCTCTCCTGCAGCCTCGTGTCAAATCTTGAAGGATCGTTCCCCTCAGATCGAGTCCCGGAAGGAAGGATCGGTTCGGAAGGATTTCTCCCGGAGAAAGGATCACTACGATTATAGTCCTTCCATTGTTAATCATAGTTGTTCACGAGCATTTAACATGGAGAAGGGGGGAGGGGGGGGGTTGGTGATTCGCCTCTCCAGGGCTTCGTGAGATAAAAACGAGTGCAGCCCCAAAATGAGATAGTTTTATCGGGTCTATTTATATACAACAAAATCACAATCCGAACCGGACTGGAGAATAGGAAAGTGATTCGGCGTTCAGACATGTCGGTCCACTCCTCAGATGTAGTCGAGGACCATTTCAAGGACAAGGGGCTCATAGCGAACAAGCCGCCGAACCGAACGACATATTGAGTGTCGTGCGAGTCGAGGCTAGAGTTGACGTTGCTTAGACGGGCTGTTCGAGATTTTTTTCCGATATGATAGGCATGAGATCGATTGCTAGGAGGCCGACAGAAGTGAGAACAAACTTTTCGAGCTGCTTTGTTAGCTATCCTCGATAGCATCTGATGGCGCGCGACTACTTCCTCACGATAAGTATGGAGCTACAAAGAACAAACACATCTAGGAAGAACCCAAGCAAAGGCACACAGATTCTCACACGCTCTCTCTCTGTGCTGTAAACACATTCGGGGCAATATGGAGGAGGATTTCATTAACGATCGAAATCAACAGCGGCATTGAACTCCACGTTCCTGTCTGTGGCGACTTCGGATTATTTCGGGACCTGGATAAACAATCCGCAACAGCGAAAGCAAGACAGTCGACCCTCAGCACAGACGTAACGGAAACCATGCAGTCGGACAATGTCGAGGCTTGGTGAAACACCAAAATTAACATATGGCTCCATGCAAATTTTGGCTTTTGCTTTTGCGGCCCCGTCCTAGGACCGTCGGGTATTTTCGCTCCCTGTCACGGGGTCGATAAGTTGCTCGATATTCGTCTGTTCGCCCGGAGCCATCACGAATATTGCAACAATCGTGATTTGATGGGGCCGAGAGATGGCCCGAGCACGGCGTTACATTTCTCTCTTCGACGTGGACGGCCATCTCTCGGAAAGTCCAAGTCGTTCGAGTGTCCCTACTGCGACGATGGCTCGTGAATTCACCTGAACCTAGGCAGCTGTGGGTATATTCCTAGGCAGATTCTGGAATTCAGGGATAGGACGACAGAGTCGCCTAACATCATTCTCATCGATCGATTTTGCGAAATACGTGTTTGATAACAGGAGCAGCAATGGAGATCACGTTTCGATTGTCTCGAGATGGTGCAGATCGGAGACGGGAATACGCGAGGTCCTCGGAAGGAATATCGAACTCAAAGTGCCCACCATCTATTCCGAATGATGATGATCATAGGGAAGTCGAAGGTCTCAGCGATGATTATCGCCGCGAAGAGCATCCCAACGAGACAAGATCGACTGGCTTCGCTACCGCGCAGCTTTCACGACGATACTGATTGAGCGCGAGTGATTCTTTCGTAGCTGTGTGCTGGGTACCGTACTACATATGTATACAAACAGTAGACGGAAATCCCGCCAGAATCAATTCGATCAACTAGACGATGCGGTAAATAAAGGGTAGCCCCGATAGGATTGTGGGGACGATGGACGAAACGGGAGAATGCTCGGAATCACAAATTGAGGCGAAGAATTCGTTGAAATTCAGGGCGAAGATTCGGAACCGGTAAGGGTTCGCACGCAGTTATCCATTCGGGGCGCGTCGCCTTGAGTCTTCCATAGATGGATCAAAAGCTCAGGGAGGAGCCTCATTCCTATTTCTAGAACCCCAGTTACGTAGAGGGAGGGATGAGGATTGCTCTGATCATACGTGTCCTTGAATCGCGACGGCTCTCGGGAAGAAATATTCAGAATCTTCCTCGCGGAAACGGAAGGTGGGTAATCGTTTCCTCATACGGTTCCGCATTCATATGGATATTCTCGTATTCGCGACTAGGACGGTGATTTGCACCGTGGATGAGGCACTCGGCAAAGCTGACCTCAGCAAATTTGGTTATTGGTCAGAAGCCCGTGGGGCAGCCGACTCGGGCTGAGCGTCGGCTTCAGCCCCCCTGCTAAGTCAGTCAATGGGCAAGCGGTAACGGCCAAGACCTGGCTTGGCCTCTCGCCGTGAAGTGAACCAGGGGTGTGAAGTCTTGGCGGCGCGGAGATTCGGGTAAGGGTGAAGCCATGCTAAGCTCCGTAATCCCCATAGTCGCTCACTGCATAGACCAGTCGCTCGGTCAGTCAGCGTGTGAGTGGGGCGACCAAGCGGACCGACTGGGTTTGTTAGGGATAGAGAAGGATAGAGCTGAGAGGGGGCAAGAGGGAGCTAGGGCGAAGGAGTGAGAGACTCGCCGCGAGGCCTAAGGGATTAACTCCCAATATGCGACAGCGTCCTCATTGAGGCAACTGGCGAGCTTGCTGGCTGGGAACATCATTCGGTCACAGACTTCATTTCCGTTTTTATCCGTTCTCGTGTTCTTTTTCTCGGAAACGGCCTCTTTCGTGAGTACGAACTCTCCTCTCCTCGGAGCTCTCCGTTTGAGGAAACTCGGTGTCAAGTGCTGGTCCACTAAATCAGTGAAGAAAATCGTTCGAAGCCGACAATCAATGTGACACTGGATTGCTGACACTTTTTCGGGAATCCGTCCGTCGAATCTCATCTGGTCGCCGACAGAATCGGATGGCTCGGCAAGTCGCTCCAGTACGAGCCAAGCCGGACGTCACTTCTTCAGCGGAATGGGACCGAGCCCTCGCTACCCACGGACGACGATCGAATCCGGTTAGTGGGCGCGAGCTGCAGGCGACACTGGGTCTGAACTCCACCGATAAGCTGTCATCGCTATCGAAAACTCACCTGAATCCCCGAAGCTGCACCGTACTGAGGGACCGTCAATAGAGAGAAGACTATCCAACAAGCCAGCCAGCCGGCGAGCCACAAATGGGAGCGGGGTAGAGGGAGGGGCAATCGTGCGACGGGGACCTCATCTGCGCTTCGGGCACTGGCTCGCCAACAATGGTCTGGGAATTGAGGCCGGTTCATCTTCCACTGAGTTCTGTGAGGGCATCGGGGAGCAGGGACGTCGGGGGGACCGCGCAAAGCAAAGGCCTGATTGGAGATGGACGTGGCCATTCACATCGAGACTAATCTGAGCTAAGCTCCCGCATTGCTGGCTCGACTAAAGCTCCGTCGGCCAACGCGACGACGGACGTCGTCTCGCGTACGGACCCGACGGCGATTGTGCGAAGCTTTAGGTCGGATTCGCACCAACCACATACGTCCACGTCGGCGTCGCCACCACCAACAAACCACTGTATCTACTTCGAAGCGAGGGCCAATGAATGCCAACAGAGCCTCCACTATATTGGGATGATGACATCATTCCTACGAAGCACTGAATAGCCGTCGCCGTACCGCCGTAGTCATCGAAAAGAGGCAAAACTCCGACGACGAACCCCGCATGCACATCTGAGGGTAGAGAGCCATTCGCCGTGGTCCGTCACAATGTGGTAATCATCACCATTATTATTATTCGTTTGGTCCTGAACCAGCGCATCGAACTTCCACTTCAACACCGGAACAACAAAATCTGATTGATGTGAGTAGCTACTACGTAAAAACTAAAGATGCCATACGAGACCAATTTCCGATTGGCTCGCAATCGGAGGATTCCCGATTCGATGTGATGGTGAGCTGCTGAGAAATCTCCCTCATTTACGCCCCGATGCCCGGAGAGACACAAACTCGGCTCGGCTCGAGAGCTCTAGCTTCGATATACCCTTGCAGCGTTCTTATTGTTCCGGGATAAATCGCGGATCTCGAAAATATCACGACAACCTCAAAGGAATGCTAGACCGAGATCAGACGGACCCCACACCACTCAACTTTGTTGACAACAAACAGAGACGAATATCTCCCAATCCATATTGAACGTGGAGCTGCCACGTCGTATACGAGGAATGATCCCCCGTACTCTCATCCAATTTTCCCTCGGAGAACAGAAGTTCTATTCCGGGTGGACTCGAACACAGTATAGTGTCTTATTCCCTTCAAAAGAGACAAAGAGGGCCGATGTTTGATGTCATGGACTTCGCAAGACAATCGGTACAAGATTGCTGTTTACTTAAGAGCCACTTCCTCGAGCTCTCTTAATCATCCCCGGTCTCCTTCCTCGCTTCCGTTGGTAGTCGGAGCTTGTTGTTCGGCTCCACCGAACGGTCAATGGGAGGACACGCTCTCTGTCTATTTCCCTCACTCACTCAGTGCAGTTTTCCTCGGTGAGCTTCCTCTCGTTCCCGGTCTTCCGGGCACGATCGTCGTCGGTCTACTTGTCGGCGGAGTCTCCGTGATCCACTCGAAGCGATCGGCGATCTGCGAGAGACACGGAATAAACTCATATACTCCTCAAGTACTCAGACACACCGAGGGGAACAATACGGCCCGTCGACGGAATTCGAAAGCTGTTCCACTCGGGGATTTTCCCCGACTTGAGCTGCAGCTGAGCGCTCGAACACGCAGCTCCGAATCCACGCCCGTCCGAGATGCGCTCCTGTCTAGATATGATAAGCCTAATAGCGGTGTCAATATTGAGAAGTTCAGCGATCATCGGACACTCAACTCGCCGCTCTGATCTCCGAACACTCACGGGCCGCCGCGATCATTTCATCAGTAATAAATCGTCCGGACTTCGTGCTTTCCTTCAGAACACCCAATTTTCTGTCACCGGTGAGATTTTTCCCAGAGAACCCGGACCGGAGTGCGGACCGGTCTATCTGTTCTTCTCAAGTGCAGAATTCCATCGCTTCCATTCCAACTTGGAGTTTTTTCCGTTGTCGCCGCCATCTCCGCTGTCTTCCGGGGTTCCTCCGACAGTGACGACAGTGCCAGCGACGGATCTCACCAAGGGAAAGGGCTCAATGTACAAATCATGTCGCTTCTGAATTGAGTGAAAATTCTTGTACAGCGTCGCACGCTCTCTCTCTCTCCAGACCCCCCACCGAACTGTCGCTCCTTGTCAAAATCAGGAAAGTTTGCGTAGAAACGAGAAAGTTACAAGCGAAACAAATGTCATGCAGAGTAATTCGGATCTCCCCTTCCGGGGCATCCAAGTGGGTTTCTCCCTGCTCTGAACCTACCGGAAATCACGGCGACCGAGTGGAGAAACTGACTACCTCTGTCCCCGGAGATGCGACGCGACGCAGTACTTGACCATCGCGACGATCGGAAGGGGATTACAAGGACACAATCCAAGCTCCCGTCCTAGTCCCTTGGATCTCCCAATCGGAGAAAATTAGGGAAGCTTCCTAGCCCGACTCAATCCGGTTCAATCTTTCCGCACCGCTACGATTGTTTATCTCTGTAAAGAATCCAATAATGTTTAGCGGAGAAGTCCACATGCTTGGTATCCACATGGGTTATATAAAACAGAGTTACGCCCCGGCTGAGCGCGGGCGACCGGCCAGTCACTCCGGGCCACGTTCGGCCACCCAGCTCAGACCAGTCCACGCGAGTCGAGCGAGGCCAGACGGATTTTAACGTTTCCCTCGAGGAGCCATAAAGGCCTCAGTCATAAAAGCAGAGCGTCTGTCAGTCTGTTCGTCCCACGACAGAACGACCGACGGACGGAACCATCTTTTCTCTCATCGCCAGAGCTGTTTCCCGTCTTTCTCCTCAATTTTTCCTTCAGGCTCTTGTCTTCGGCGGTAGTTCTCTGCCCGTTCTCCCGCTTCCTCACTGAGGGACGGAATTCTCCTCTTGGAAATCATGAAATTCTACGCCCTTGTCCGCTAACATTGAGAGTGTCTCCCCAGATGTCTATCCCTCGGCGTAATGGGGATAGCCGTCGGAGACAGTAGAGGTTCAGAAGCGAGGAGATTGATATTCACAATTTGGAATTTATTCCGGGGAGCAATCCTCGAACAGTCTGGAAAGAGTTCTTCCAGTCGGGGTGACGCTCGCCAGAAAAGTTCAAGAATTCTCCATAGAGGGACATTGATACCGTCAGGCTCACAAAGAGACGGCTCGTGCCCTTCTTTGAGCCTTCACGACGAGATTCATTATGAGATCACCCATTCCTGGTGCCTGCTAATTACTGATTACTGCACCCGATATTTCTGCCTCCCGGAACGCTTTCGAAGTTCGGGGAGACATTCAGGCAAATCGCTTCACTTGCACCGATTGCGAGAATCGATGGATGAACAGCGAGACTGTGAAGCTTCCCACTGTTCCTTCGCATGCTCATTACTCATTATTCCCCGTGAACTCCGTTTGACATACGGGAAGTAGCATCGAACAGACATTCGCGGGAAATTATTTTCAGTTTCGCTCGCTCCGCCTGTGCAATATCTCCGTCTCTCGAAAGCTCCCCCCTCTTTCGGATCGCTCGCTGACTAGCACCGTCAGAAGCCGTCCCGAGGACGCCGGAGAGGTGGAAACTTTGAGAAATTGGGCCATACGTCACCCATGTGTAACAATCGTTAGTTACGGTTTCCCATAGTGTTCGTGCCCGAGCATTTCCTTACCTGCGATTCCGCGACCCGGCAGCTCGATTCCTCTAGGATGTAAATCAGACGGATTTGCAAACTCCGCACCAGCCTCCCCTCGCGCGAGATTCTCAGGTTGGGCGTCAGGCTCCCGGTGGACGCTCTTCTGCGTGATACTTCGGACGATTCTCACGATCGCCGCTACGGTAAAATGAACAAGTAAAATCACCGATGAGTTCGAATCTCGAAACTCCATTCGAATCCGCTGCTCCGAAAAGAGTCTCCGTCGGATGCACAGCGACTGATGGACGCGAAGTTCCGTCCGCTCGGTTCCGGTCGGAGGAGTCGCCGAATTCCTGGCACGAATCATTCCCCGCCGCAGAATCCTACGTTCCGTCCGCCGTAGCAGAATCCGTCAGAGAGCCTTCGCTGCGAGTAAATTTGCGGCCCCACAATGGAACAGTCATTACGAATACATTACATTATTAGATCGCCACGTGTATGTATTGCCACCGTGGTAGTTCCGACGTTGACACCGACGGAGCGTACTCCGTGTACATATGCATGTATGGATATCAAAGGTACGGGCTCGGAACAGATAAGCTTTGATACGTGTTTTTCTCTCCAGATCATTCTAGTCGGGAAGTCGTCATCTTCCTTGCCCCTCCTCTGGAACTTAGGAGGACTTTCCCCTGCCTTTGGCGGAATCGGAGTATTCTCCATCGGTCGAGTAGGTATATTTCCATCGATATCATGAACTCTCAAAGAAGTCGGGGCTTACGATCTTCTATTGACAGTTCCGCTCTATCGTATATTCACTCTTTGAAGAAGCCTTTCGGAATAGACTAGAAACTACTCCTGAATAATTGAGCACGACTCAGGATAACGTGGTGTCGCGTGGGTATGACCGATGGAAGTCCCTCCAGCATGCCTGATTCTATTCGAGATTCTGGCATATATAGATTTTATAGCTCGCGATTCCGTCAGCTCGCTCATGCAGCAGAAGCGTGTGTATCGAATGCGAGCGACCCCATGAATCGCTAAGGGATCTCGATCACGGAGTGAATGGATGGATAGAAACAATTGGCGAGGAGTGTTACCTATCTGGTGTCGCGGCAACGCGTGCACTCCGACTTTGTTGGTTATATCGGTTAGGCGTAAAATATTCACTCGGAAACCAAAGAGGAGCATCCATTACAATGATAGTCTGTTTGAGTGACACGCATCGCAACGACAAGGTATACACGAGCGGCACTCTCGATAAATTCAACACTTGACGCTGATTGGCTCCAACATTTTACTTTATTGGCGGCAACTTCACCGCGGTCAATCAGTCTCGTATGCTCGCGTCACGCTGGATAGCCATGCCATTCTCTGGAAGCGATCCCGCTCACGGAGGGCAAAGGAATAATATTCATGGATAGACAGGGGTACGATGTGTGCTGCGTCATTGGCCTGTGTTTACTCCCCGAGGGTCGGGAATAACATAAGATCGGGAATGTCTCTTGTCGCGGCAGTTCCCGGCTTCGAGGACGAAATCGAGGGGGGAGCGGCGATCTAAACATAGCATGTTCCTCGTTCTCGCTCATTCCGAGCAAACTCGAGCATTTCGGAGGAATAGCCATGCGAGTACTCAATTCGACTTCGACCCCAGAGAAGGAACCCAGGTCGGGATATCATGCATACTCGGTGGCCGATGGACACGCCATCCGTGGATCGGTGTCTCAGCTGTACTTGCATGAGATTCGAACGGGCGGCCCACCCGGTTCGCCATCGTTTTGCATCTCGGCAGCATCGGAGGATTCCCGAAAAAAGCTTCACCGCCGCTGCGTGGATGTCAGTCTTCTGGATATTTCCTCTACTCGCAGGAATTGGTGAACTACACCGACACGTCTCGTCGCGAAAATCGGGGAAGTGTTTGTATTTTCTAGGCAAACACGGCTCTCTTGTACGTGGCATCGCCTCTGGCTCCGGCCCGAGGCTCGTACTCGTGTTGTTGTACTCGCTCCCCATCGACTGTTCAGCAGCTTGTTTGGAGTGGCGATCTTGCAAATTCAAGAGCTGCCGTCGATTTGGCCTTTCTTTATAAAGCCCCGGCGCAAGGGTTCCGGCGCAAAACGAGAAAATCGAGACCGTCTGAAAGAAGCACAGAGCATCAAGAGCTGAGTAGAAGATGGAGAAGGAAAAGGCGCACCGGGAGAGACAGAGAGGAATAGAGGCGGCGGCGGCGGCAGGCAGGTAAAGAAAGCTCTCCGCAATTCCCGCTAGACTGCGGGTCTTCGGCGGTCTCCAGCGGGCGAGCGGATGGGCAGGCAAGGGGACGAACGGATGTGAATTATTTATCGGCAAAGAAGCAGCGGGCGGTTTGTCGATCGGCTGCTCCAAGGCGAAAAGAGGAAAGAGATCCAGGAAACGGCGGTTCGGAAAAGAAAACGGAAGAATACTGTTAAAAATGAAGCGACTCCTACAGTAATCATCTTGAATTTTCGTATAGGTAGAACGCTCCTGGGGAGACGGGTGAGAATGACTGAAATTTTCGAGGAGCCTCATGAAATTTTCAAGTGAACCTCAATCAGGAGACTCACTCCCGGAAATCGCAGCTCGAATAAATCTCGACCATGGTCGCTCAAAAGCTCGAGCTTCGCTCATCTCGTCTAAATGCCCGATGTCTGCTTCCTTGCAGATTCTCTCATGCTTTTTGGATACACTTAACCCGAGTCACTTCATAATAATTCTCAACGCAGGCATGAGCGAGAAGCGTCGAGCTTCATTTCTGTGGTTTCAAGTCGAGCATAACAGCCATCGCCCGAGGCCACACATCCGTCGAAAGTCAAAAGGCGTATGAGCGCGGGCTCGCCTACCCGGGTAGGAAAAAATCGAGTGGAAATCTACTTTTACCGGAAAGCAAACGATACGGTGAGTATCCACGTGGATAATATGTATGTTTCGACAAAGATATATTGGAGAATGATTGCGAGCAGTGTCCGCAGCCATGACAGTACCTACTGTTAGATTGAGTGAAAGATTCGGATCTGTATAGATAATATGTCTACTATTGAGCCAAGGACTGTGGAACCCGGAGTCGCTTTATGAAAAATATCTCTCCGGTATCAGGTAGTCATTATTGGATGGCTTGGAGCTCGGCTCCCGGAGAGAAGATCCCGAATTGTATTAGAGTCCGGAAAAGCTGTGTCGGAATTCAACTTGAGGTGGGACTTCTATCGAGCGCCGCGCCGCTGTCTCTCGCCGTGTGAATGCGATGGGTCGAAGAAGGTACACGCTCACGAGGATCAGTGTGCGGCTAGGCGGCCCGTGGTCATGCGGTCGATAGGCCGGCTCGTCAAGTACTAACTCAGAGTTCTGTCAGGGAATTGCGACAAGATAGAGTATTGCGGAAACCTTGATCAATCGGCAGGCAGTTTCGTATGAGAGTCTACGGACTTCGGATTTCAAATTTGAATCAGCTTTGCCCCGTGCGGAGCATTGCGGAACTCTCAAGCGAATTTCGAAATGTTCGATTCCGGGGCATACCACTCGTTCTGGTGAGCAATCTCCGACAAGTGGCAAGCAGCTCGGGGCTAACGCGGCTCAGGGCTGATAGCGACGACTGTTTCCATCGACCCAATGCAGCGCTGCTCTTCCGCGAAGGAGGAAGCATGGAGGGTGAGATCCTCCGTTGGAAGAGAGGAGTGAACGAGCCATCAGGAAGACGGTCACGAAACAGCGGAATCAGGAGCTGTATCCCGCGAGAAGCAGAACAATACCATTCGGGGCGAAACTCCTGAGTAGAAAAATCGAGGACTCGATCGCGGTTGAATGCTGCGCAGTCTGTGATCATCATCGTCATCCCTTCCGACGAAAATCACATGCCCCGCGAACAGTCCTCTCACCTATCTGTCCAGATGATAGATACTTCCACCGGATAACGCTTCATTCCCCGTGGAGCGAGGCTAGCAACCAGTCGGCCAGTCTGTGAGCTGTCCCCTGACGGGAAGCGGAGCGACTGCGGACGACGATAGGCTTTCTCATATTTCCTCGCTGCGAAATAATACCTATTCGTAGGCGCGATCGTCCGGAGACGACAGCGACCACCACGACGCGGGCGGCCGTGATGGACCGGAGGAACGTCGTCGACTGCAAAAAGACGTCGACGGAGACAGCCCAGCCAACAAGGACAACAACGTCGGCGACACATGATATGTGATTGACGTCGCCTCGGGGCGCAGCGCGAGCCTGCAGACCGTAGTTCATGGAATCCATTGCTCACAATGGTGGACCCAGAGCTTCCGAATAGTTTCAAGGTATTTTTCCGGCTTCGGAAAATTTCTTCATATAATATTTCCGTACTCCAATTATATCTAGAATAATTTTCTGCAGGAATCATCTGCTTTCCGGTGAGGCGGAGTTGAATAAAGGTGAACGATTGGACTTTTCATAGCTCCTCGCCCTCACAGATCCTCATTCCATGGATCAACGACCCTATGGAAGAATGTGGGAAGGTCACCACTGTCACCGCCTGGAGCTTCCATTCGGGACCTCAGGTCTCTCACGCGCAGAAGAACTTTTGACGATGGGCTCGCGACCCGTCCTCCTTCGTGGCACAAGAACGCTCGGTCGGGTCCGCGAGTCCGCTGAGCGACGTCGATCCGCACGTCGCGTCGCTCGCTCGCCCACCCGCCCGTCTGCTCGGTCGGTCGGTCGGTTACCGACTATGGAGAAGCAAGGAGTTCGTGTCAATGGTGGAGCGACGACATACGGCGTCTTTCCCACCGACTGCGCAGAACATTCTCGACAGAAGTTTAGTTTCTTCGTCCCATTCGGAAACACTTAACAACACGGAAAGACTTGCGGCCGATGCGGAACGCAGGTGGAGCTTGGAGGACAGGATGGAGGGGGGTGTGTCTCTGAAACGGACACGATTTCGAAATCGAGAGAGTCCCAGACAGCTCGTCGTCGCTTGCCCAACTTTCAGCGTGAATACCGAAAAAGTTTCGAATTTTCTGAGTTCGAATCCCCGTCGAATGGTTCGGATTCGATTGTGAGTTATTGGCTTGGAGTTCACGCTAACTGTAGGGCAGAGAGAAGTTTGTCCTGAGTATATTAATATAAGCACCGAGGAAAAATTGTCCCGTAGCCAGCTTGCTCCAGTCGACGCGGTCGTCTTCCGCTTGTCGAGCTCAAGATAGATATCCGCCGCACTGGGCTCGCTCGGGTGGACGGAGGACTGGGTAGGAATTGCTAAGAATAGCTCAAATTCGATTCGAGTGGGCTCTTTCTTCGCCTTCTGATGACGATAACGATATGGTCGACGGAACTTCTGGAAGAGGAGCAACTCCGCTCGCTCGAAATCATGATCTCCAATTATTGGTATTGGAACCGCTATCGGAGTTCGCTTGCGTGTACGGTTCCCATTCCAAGGTTCGGCAGCTCTCTCACAACTTGCCGGGGTCGGAATCCTCCTCTTCAGGGGTCCAAGAACTTCTCTGGGAAAATTCGTTTTTCGCCCGGTGGCCGAGGGAGACCTCTATCCTGATGACTGTCATTTAGTCCGTCGTTGCCCGTGTTCGGTGATCCTCGGACTCGGCTTATCAGAACGAACTGATAAACAAACGGTGCTACTGACGTTGTAAAGCTCAAATGTGCACAGCGACTTTCGGGTGGACGCTCTGGCCGAACACTGTACATTTGGAATTCATTCTGGGTCACTGTTTCGTTGAGTGGATTGATAAAAGGAGAACAGGGTGAAGTGAACGAAGACAAGCCGGAGCTAATCATTACATTGTACCCGACGAACCCACTGGATGTAGCGGGCTTGTTGTCCTCGGTACACGGTGCTCTGAGGTGGTGCTGATAACGTGTGCGATAAGCTATCTCAGCGCGACTCGTTTGGGCACGCACGATCCGAGCCCAACTCATCAGGACTCCTCTGAGGTTGTCATTTGGATTCGACGATATTTGTCGGCGTCCGATTCCAACCCGCGCAAGCTCATGAAGCCCTCGAGATAAATCATGGACTCATGAAATCCTCGACGGTGAGGCTCTCCGCTCTGAGTCTTGGGATTTCGAAATTCCCACTCAGTTCCAGCCCAGACGGCAGAATCGTATGTTTTCGCTTCGCCCTCCTCCGGTAATTCGCTCCTTATCCCTGGAAAATGCTCCCTCTCCCAGAGATAACTCCGATGCCCGCTCCTTGAATCCTCGACGTACAGCCTCTTTTCCTCTCTCTTCGAGACCCACTTTTGGTGAAGTAGCCTGCTCGTAATCCGACTGAGCTTTTATCCGGCCTTGACGTCGGCTCGAGAACCGACCGGCCCGAACTTCGGATGGACGTTTCGCAGACATAAGATTTGTCGCCCGAAACTTCAACGAACTTGAAAGGAAGCGAGCCTTCCCGGCCAAGTCGTCCAACATCGCGAAGCCGCTGTTTGTGGACTTTGACTTCACGCTCTACCACACGTCTGCTGGGGCCCTTCCTAGAGTCGAAGCGACTCCTCTCTACCCGACGCTATCCGACGACCAGGAATCTCTATGGAAGAGCACTCCGAGGCTCATTGAACGAGCGCTCGGATGGATATAGAGATGAAATGTATAACTGTGACAGAGCATGCGATATCAACCTCCGACGAATCCATCTTCTGGCACCTCTCGTACCGATTTCATGCGGCTCTCGAGGGAGCATCACACAAAGCTCCGAGCAGGAATAATTATTAGAAGCGAGCTCAGGCGTTGCGAAACAGAACTGGCAGAGAGATATATGATCGGAACAACTAGAATGACTCTTCGACAACTCGCCTGCCCCTTCTTCAGCGGATCCTCGATGCCTCAGCATGGGATCGAACAGAGATTTCCGATCGCTGCGACTGGAAAGGTCCTCCGAATTTGAAGCGGCGAAGCATGTTGTTCTGCTCCAGGAATAGATGGGGCGGTAGGTGTAGCGAGCAGGGACCAGACAAGAGTGGATCTGGCGGGAATCTCACTGGACGCGAGGAGGGGACGAGAGTTGCTCAGCAGCTGCTCATGCGAGTCGGGTAGGCACCTCCTTTTGAAAAAGATACTTTTTTAGCCTTTATGACTAAAACCACTCACAGCAGCTGAATTCCCATGTGCGTCCAACTGATGGTCGCTGACCGCTCTTTTCCCCACTCCCCCATTCGCCCTGATTCCGACTCCTTTCTCTGCATCCTTTCGTGTTGATGTCCCTTTTTGTGCTTGGCTGGTATCTTCGTGCGCATTCCTCCGCGTTTGATTCCGTGTGCATTTTTGTGTTCTTTTCCTTCCGCCGGGCTGGGGAGCCGGTGTGTGCGTGTTTGAAGACGCGCTGTAAGTGCGTGGACACGTCGGACGACAACGTGATGCCACTCTGTCTCGACGAGTTGCTTGACAAGCCATTTGGAAACAATGGCCGGTGTCTCTCTCGAAACGTCAGGGAGCTCTCTCCTACTCATCGTTCGAATCATTTCTCGCCTCAATCCAGCTCATACCCCTTCCGGCGGCACAGGTTCTCGGCTCGGCTCCTCCTCCGTCTCTCTCGCGGCGCCACGGATGTACTCTCTTCTCCACCTAGTCGCGCTTCGGAAGCAGTTCCCGATCCTCCTCTTCCGGTGTGTCGGCAAATTTTGAGCTTGTTTTCAACATGTCGTGACAGAGCGAGTGCCGCGCTGCCGTTCCCGTTCGATCGGAAGGAAACGCCGCCTTTCCGTCGCTAATGCACAATTTAATGCAAATCCCGAGCTGCCCTAGCGACTTGTGGCGGTCGAACGAACAGAAGGAATTTATTCAGACGCGGCGTAACTTACCCTACCTTGGAGGGAAAGCCGCGTGCACGCGGGGAGGAATGCAACATCCACCTGGCGTCCATGTTTTCCAGGTTCACACCATGCAGACCAGAAATAGAGCGCAGAGAGAAGGAGAGAGTTGAGACTGCGTTTTCTCCGAGAGCCTGTTCCACGGGGCTACATGAGTCTCTCATTATTATTGTCGACCCTCGGAGCCCTAAGAAAGTTTGTTCTCTGATGTTCTAATCGACGGGCAAGACCTGCTTACAATGCGAAATACGATAAATTAAAAGTTCCGAACTTCGGCGAATCCGAGAGGACCGAGCGAATGGCGGCTGGATTCTGTAGACGACCCGGCTCCTGTTGACAAGCGTTCATCAGGGAAATTACCAAGGCCTACAAACTTTCCAGTTTAATGATCTCGTGCGGCTTGCTCTAATGGCTGATTGCTCACACGACGAATCTCGTGTTCTTCGCTCATAGTTGTTACGATCCAGTATACAGCGTCAGGCATACAAATAAGACTCGATCCATACATCCATACTCCTCATGTCTCTAGCTCCGCCAGCGTCGGATCATCTGGAAAACAACGAGGGCGCGCGAGGCGACAATGAGGGACGCGTCCCTGGGGCATTCTGTCGATCGGGTGGGAGCTATTCCTTCCGTAGCCTTTGCGGAACGGCATCCGTTTCGGTCGAAAGAAGTCATCAAACGCTTTTTAACAACTCGGCTGCTCGCCGCTTCGCGATGTTAGAGGCACCAGTGGTGGTGATGCTGTCGGTGGTGCAAGTAAACGCGCGTGAATCTACTTCAACAAGGCTGCTCCGAGGCTACGAGCTATAAAAGTTCACGCGACCAGGCTATAACGTTATGAGAGTGCAGCCGTAAAAGCGAAAGCTCTTTCTGTAATTGATCGTTTATCGTCATTTGACTCGTGAGCAAGTCAAGCAACCGCGCACGACACATGGCTGACACTTCGAGCCCCTCCGGAAAGCTCTTACGCAGGAAATGTGTTCCGCTCCAGCGCGGTCGCAATTTTTCGCCATTCTGCGCTCCTGACGTGCTTCTTTACCCGCCACGCAGATGAATGTTTTGGCGAGTCTGTTGATGAGAGACGACGCGATAGATCCCGATTCGATCATCAGAAGCCCCGTCATGTGTCACGGCGTCGGGTCCTCGTTCCGGTCGTCTCGAGCGGCGAACTGTCGTGTTGGTTCATTCCGTCGTGCAGCATTCAGACGACAAAACCGAAGAAATTCGAGTCTGGGGAGCGTTTGTTTTAGAATCGGTTTCGTCTCAGCACTACGCTAACCACTTGCCACCCTCGAACTCACCAACAAAGTTCTTAATCTGATTATTGAAAGCTGAGGGAGGCTTGCTGCCTGCCCACTTGCTCCCTCAAGCTTCTCCTTGGGGCAGAGGAGGAGACTTCTCTTTTTCGTAACAAGGAAGCATGGGGGAGAAAAAGCTCTCTGGTAAACTCACTGATCTGCGCAGCAAACTTTGAGTCGGGTCTAAAAAGTGCTGCCGATTTTCTTCGGACATCGCTTTCACAAGACAGGGAGGAAAGCAACCTCATCGCTAGTTTTCGTTGATAGTCCTTCCACTATTTCTTCTTCGTTTTTGGGGCTCGAACGCGATCTCTAAATCGACAGAGTAATTGAGAGCTCCTAATGAGGAGGCTTCAGACACTCACGCGTCCACATTAGCGATGGAAGGAGCGGATAAATGAAAGTCGATGGAGGAAGGAATGACTGGCATCGAAAACTATTGGGAGTCTTCGTCCTGGAACCATCACCAAACCTTAAGCGATCCGATCGAAGAGGTGTTATAGAGCCTTCGTGGCGTCACGGGGCGCCCTTGAAAAAAAAAGTGAGAGAATTTCGGCCAAGTTCTCGTCTTCGGAACTTTGAGCACGAAATGTCAATACGGGTCTTCTCACGTCAAATAAAAGCACGAATTCCGCCTTCTAGCCTCTTGAAGTTTCGAGAACAAAGTCTGACTGTCTCTCCGGGGCTTCGACGCTCATCCCCCGAGTGGAATTTGAAAGTATAATCCAATTGGAAGAGCAAACTTCCTCTGCGACTCTCACTCGCGGTTTTGACCACCTCGTCTCTTCTTTCCGTGCTTGAAGTCTGCCTTTCACTCCTGCTCCCTCGCTGGTGATACCCCCCGGAGCCTCTGCGATGTCTCGATCGAGTGGGCATCTCGAGAATCGGTATAAGAAGTTTTAAGACAATTTCCAAACCTGAGGCCCAACGAGATAAAGGGGGCGAACGACATCCATGGATTCGTATGGATAGACTCGCACTTCATTCCATGAGCTCCGGAGAGAAAGAATATCCAAAAACAAGTCAGGAATGGAATTTCGACTCATTATTATCATTGAAGGATAGAGGGGTTCGAGCTGGAGCAGCCTGAGGAGAAAGTGGAGTGACGAGAGGCGGCATCGAAGTCAGTCCCTGGCAATGGAAGCTTTCACGGGGGTATCCATCGAGCTTGCTTGCTCGCTCGCCCGGAGAGACCTACCGTAGACGCTACAGGTATGCTCTCTCGCGTGTGGGCGAGCAAGCATGCATGCACGCAGACGTACATATACGTATGTATGTATATTCGGTGCTCACCGGCCAGCGTGGAACCTTCGCTCAGAATGGTAATTAGCTTTGGTAGCAGATGCGTAGAAACTCATTACCTGCAAAGTCGCACGTGAACACGAACACGCTGATACGTTGTTTGTGACGGGTCTCCAGTCACGCACCCCCATTTTCCTTGTCATTCCTCCCGCGAGTCGTACCCTCAAGTTTAGGAAATGGACTGGGTACGTAAGTAGCAAACAAAGATGAAAGAACCAGTGGAGAGTATTGCGAGTAATGGGGCCGTGAGAGTTCATTAGTTGAGGAAACGCCGAGAAGGAAGATCAAACGGCAAGAGTTGGGCGATGTGTCATGAAGTCAGGTCGGGAGCATGGACATCCAGATGTAGCGTTTGTGGGACAGAGAGATTTGTATCACAGTGATCAACAGCCGACGATGACATCAGAGAAGAGCAGTAGTGGTAGTAGGGAGAACCATCATCCGAGGGGCACTGCTCAGGGTTGGAGCCTCGTGTGAACGTACAAATGGCAACAAGCAAACGAGGTTTCGGGCGGCAAGCGAGTACGTAGAGATGGCTTAAGAGGGTCTTGAAAACCGGGTCGAGAATAAGAGCAAGGAGAGGGGTTCGAGTTGATAGGGGATGGGACGGGGGGGGGCAGAGGGTGCGCAATAAGGGAGAGGTAAAAAAGCCGAGAAGACAACGTTGAAAGAGAGAGCGACGGCGCGCCGTCGCCAAGGGATTCGACGAAGTCAAACAACACGGATCTCAAAGAGGGCTCGGCTCTGCACACGAGACGAGATGACGGTCGGAGACCTGGAGCATTGAACCGTTGGAGAAGAGGGAAAAACCTTGTTTGAACATGCAAACTACATGTTTGGGTTAGTACCCAGAAGGAAAAACAAAGGAAGAGCCTCATTGACGACTCCATGAAACATCAGAGTCGTCATCGGGAGCTCCGCGAGCAACCCCGCTGGATTCTCCGGCTTTTCCCTCTCCGACAATCACATCGGGGTTCGGGGTATGAAACCTCTTCGTTAGACCCTGGATGAGCCAGCAGCTGATCGTAAGCTCCATGATTGCGAATTCGCTTTGAGAAGAGATCGTGGTATCGATTCCGACGACCTTCGCAGCGGCCGCGGCCTCGTTTGATGAGGAGTTACTCGATCACGGGATCGATCTCAGATGCCATGACCGTATCTCCATTCTCGAGCTCCGAATAGCCGTAGAAAAGTGAGTTATCGGACACAATCATGGATCGGCTGTCTTCTGTCACGAGTCACCAATAGAGGTTCATTAAAGTGTCCGTTGGTGCGGCCGATTCCGAACGGGATAATCCAGTGCCTAAAGTATAATCAATGATCGACAAGCATTCCACACACCACAGTTCTGATCAGCCTGATCTACTCGTGGGAAGGTACGGACGTCTGATCGAGTCGTGAGACTCTCCGAATCTATGATATGCGAATGTTCAGCGGATTCGCATTTTCCTGATGATGGACCATTGCGATGCGGAAAATGGAGTACTCTGCTGCAATAGAGTCGCCGATTTACGAGAATGCCTCGGAATTCGCAGGCACCCCTCCCAAATCCCACCAAACAGGCAAGTCGCGACCGGGGAAGCGCTGAGCCGATTGAGGGCTCTAGCTCCGGCTTAAGGGGAGCCCTCACTAAGTTCCCGATTGCGAGATCGAATTTGGCGACTTCTGATTCCCGAAATCATGAGAGCGACCGTAATCGGAAATATCAAAATGAATCATCAATTCGATCAAATCGCAGAACCCCCGCGAAGTATCAATGGAGTTATCGGGTCTCTCGGGGCTTCAGTTCAGCAACGTGTGCTTGTTCCAGAGCTGTGGCCACTTATCCATAATGAATGCTCCGGGCGCTAGCGCCCAGAGCGGCCCGGCTCTCGAGCCGCGGTTGGAGGAAGAGGAAGTAAAGAACCAAACGTAACGCGTGATCTGCGGCTCAATTCAGAGTTGCTGTGTATTCACGGTCGGGAGCGTTCCCCCCGCATCGTCGAGCCAGCCAGCTTACGTCGGCGTCGAGGAAAGCAGCCCACTGAAGCACACATTCAACGGGCGTCAGGCAGCGGTCAACGTGACGTGATAGTACAAGAAGTCCCTGGAATTCCCTGTCGGAGCTCCCGCGGTGCTCACTCGACCCAAACAATCGATTCCAGCTCCTTGATTCGAGTTTACGTACACCGAGAAAAACGTACAAAGCGGTGCTGTCCCCCTGCACGAAGCGCGGGAGTCCCGTCTCGTTTCCTGCTTTTTCCCGCAGGCTCACTCTCTCTTTTTCCGCAAGTTTTCCTCTTCTTTTCCACGCTCCCTATTCCTCTTCCTGTTTGCCGCGCACCATCTCCTCTTTTTTCCGCGCCTTCTCCTCGGTCTTCTCCTTCCGCTCCGGGAAAGCACTCACTCCTAATGAGATCCCTCAGGAGATGATTAAGTTCGTAAAGCGAGCCATGAACGTCGATGCTATTGCTGACTGACTGACTCAGCTCTCTCTTCGGATCTGAGTTCATCGCTCTGTCTCGACCGACGTTGGCACGTCACTGAGGATGTCTGCGATTCGTCCGTATGCGCAACTGGACGAGTCCTCAGGCGGCGCAACTGGCGTCACATTATGATCGTTCGCCCGTCGTCTCCCGCCAGTGGGCCCAGTCGGGAGCGTTCGACAAGCGTATCTTCTCGCTGGAAGAGAGGTAACCGAAATCCCGCGGAGACTTCGGCTTGAGTACCGACGAAATCCTGAATTCCCTGAAACACGTAGGAACAACGAAATAGGCTCGCTATAATAAGACCTCAATGAAGTTCTCCGGGGACTCCCGTATTCAATGCGCCGTATCTGAAGATGAGTCACCGTTCTCGGTCTCCCCTCGGTCTCAAGTTCGACGGAAGGGGATTCCTCAGGCGTCGTCATTACTCAGAAGAGCCGCCCGTACACAGAGAGTTCGATCATCGATTTCGAAACGCAGCTCTGTCTCGGTCTGATTCCTCGCGGTTCCCAATGCGCTCCTGGTCTTCTGCTTCTTGGGAAAAGCTTGCTCTCCCGATAGGAGATACCCGTCTGAGTGCCATAGATGGGAACGTCAACAGGCAGAGAGAACAGGCACAACATCAACCTCGTTCATGTTTCCCTGATTCAGCTATCATCTTATTCGTGGGACGTTCTGCTCGAAGAGATGTCGGGCGATCATTGTCTCAGACCCCGCATTGTTCGCAACGCAACGTTCGTTCCATCGAGTCACCGATGGATTCTGCATCCCGAATTGCTCATTGAATACCACGCGCGTCAACAAGAATTCGCCACAGCTGCGCGTGGAATTCCGTGCATAAGTAGAAAAGAATGAGCGGCGAACGAGCCGGCGCGGCTTCACGCATACGTGGTTCATTTGCGCCCCGCAGAGAAAAAATAACACATTCCGCAACTCAAACGCAATGTTATGACATATGACCATTTGTGTGATCAATCCTGCTGAGCAAAAACTTGCAACAGCTGCCTTGCATCCGCTGAAACTGGCAACTCGCTCTCTGACGGATACCAGACGTTCACCGACGAATTAAGACAGACGGACGATGCTCCGAAGTAAGACAGCAGACAACGAAACAGGAGCATCCCAAGCAAAAAGATGAACCGCCGGCCGCAAGAACTACACGGAGATGAACACATCATCCGGCGGAACATCATTCGACGCATCACGCCGCACTTTACCGCCCGACGCCGCCGTGGGGAACGGATCCGACCAAATAATGCGAGCCGGAGTACTTACGTTCATCTCGGAGCCTGCTGGAAGATCGAGGATATTCCGGCCGATTTTTCTCCTGCGAACCCATCACACACTCGCCATCGAACACCTAGATTCCGGCAGCCTTCATACGAGACCACACGCGCGTTGGGTCGGCCGTCGGAACAGGTTTTCTGGAGAAATCGGAACAGTCCCGCCTCGTGTGCCATTACCGCGAATCGAGCTTATCGTTCTTTCTCTTCTTTTTTCCCCGCTGGCGCGCGAATGAATTCACGGAACGAGCCAGATGATTTCTTATCGTGAGTCTCAATGCACGGCCGCTGATTAGGTAGATATTGGGTCGAACCTGGTCTGGTGAGCAAGCGAGCGAGCGCTCCTAACTCAATCTAAATCTCGAAGCATTGTATTCCCAGCGCGATACGATCAAGGGTATCCGTACGATTCTCAAGCCCAGTCCGTTCCATGGGCGAACGAACAAGGGCTCGATTATGGATTGGAATAAATATCAGAGCTCGCTCGTGTCCATACATATGCATAATATTGTGATGGTGGTTTGCTTGATGAAGCGCTGAACAGATTCGCCCCAACTACCTACATCATTGACTGATACAGCGGTCTACGGCGGGATCTGCCGTTTCGAGAATTCAGCGCAGGCTCTCGCCGCAGCCTCTTTTCGTCCTCGGATCGCAGTCCCAAGCCTCCGAAAATAAGTCTAGACGGAAATCCGACCGAGCGGATAGTCTGAGATTTATTCAGATCAAGCACGGATTTTGGGAGGGAGCGATTCCAGGTATGTTCGAGCTCTTAAAAAAACGGCCAATGGAAATGTTCTCTGCTCGAGTCCTTTCGCAATCTTCAATGCGAGAAGCGTTCGTGTTCAGTCGTCGCGAGATCCGAAATCTGCCTGGTCGGGCTCTTTCACCGGCACCAATCCAACAACGCCTATGCGGAAGAGGAGAAAAAAGCATCCGTACCGTGCACGGATTCTGCCGAGGCAAATTGCCAAGTTTGACAAACTTGCGAATTCGTGCACGGGCCGAAGGGAAAACGACATTGATTTTGAGTACTATTGGACTCCGCTGTCTGTGCGATGCAAGGGAAATCTCGACACTGCGGACGGGGAGCAGTGGCACAACGGAGCGGCTCCGGGCAATCGAGGACTGCCGAAGCCTGCGGGAAACTAGGCGGGGCACGGGCTGCGCCGGCGACTATCGAGCCAAAATCGATGATGGAAAAGAAGGAAGGCTGGAGCGCGAGCTCGAGTCGGGGATCGCGAAGTTAACACGAACGAAATCGCGTATCGTATAGTTTGCTAATCACTTGGCGAATCCCCTCTCCTCATTGGAATGCGCCTTTCTCGTCTCATCGCGATTCTGATTCTGGCAACGAGATCAGTTTTTCGAATTCCTTCCCCGCGAAAGAGAACGCCGATTTCATGTGGGAGGGAAAAGCAATTCCGAGAATTCCCCTAGCCAACAATCGATACGAAACTCAGCCAAGCCCAACCCAATCGTGGAATTCCCCACGAGAGATAATGGCTCGAATCGGCAGCGTCCGATCCCGTCTGAGATGCGACCCAATACAACAGAAATCTCCGCGAGATCTCTGATCGTGAATCGAAATCTCCGAATATTCCGTTCCGCTGCCGGGGAGCTCATTTTATCCAACTCGAGACGAACCCCCCCGGCTTGGTAAAACTCGTTCACGTTTCGTCGGCGTCGCCTACGTTCGAATCCAGATCCTGGAACTGATATATGTATGTACGTAGAAGGCGAGAATCTCCATGCAATTAGGAGGAATTCCTCTTCGCGCAAGTGTCCGAACTCGGCTCGCCACGAGCCCCGTCGCGGAATTTCGCTCGTACGCAGCGAGGATTTGTTTCTCATGCGACCGATGTGATGCGCAGAAGCTCCTACTCGATGGTGACGTCGGATAGAATTAGGGGACCGTGGAGCCTGATTACTCGGTCGGACAGGAGGAGCGGAGGAGGGCCGGACGATAGAGCTGAGAAAGGCCGGACAAGGCTGCACTGTAATTCGGGCTCGCTCCTCCAATAAGGCTGACTGGTAGACTGATGGGCGACCTGAAAAGGCTAACCGCGGGGGAGGGTCTAAACGGCCGTATTCAGATCTTTTGGCGGCTTCTGCAACATATGGCCGTCCCATGCAGTTTGTTGAGGGAGTTCGGCAGAATATTCCTCGCGCATACATAGATCGAGGGAAAATTAGTGTAATATATGGCATTACCATAATCGAATCGAGCCGAGAGATATATATTAGGATAATTCGTAGCGGCCCGGAGCAGCAGCAGCCGGAGCTGCGCCTGGTCTGGACCACGGTCCGCATCTCCGTCAGCCAACAAGCCAGCCCGTCTGCGAGCCATTAATATGATGTTTATAGCCGCTGTCATCAATTGTCAGAGTTCTTCTCCTGCGTCGATCGGCATCGCCGCCGTCAGTGTCGTTTACGCACGTGCATGCGACGCACGTTTTGTACGCGGCGTGCTGCGAAGACGGTCGCAAGCAAGTGTTTATTTTGGCAATATCTTCCCGTCGCTATCAGAGGCGCTCGGCGTCTCTCTGCCAGCTCCTCGTTCCCACGACTCACATGCCTGTCCGTGGTTTTATTGCAAGAAAACTTTTCGCATTGTCAGTGGTTCTGCTTATCCGCGCCCTCTCATTTCTGGAATATTCGCGGGAGCTCCCCGTCTCGTTTCTTCTGCTCAGCCGCGTGCCCCGCTTCCGCGTGCCTGTTTGTGCGCAAGGGCGAAGATAGACGCAGAAATTTTCCGACGTGTTCATCGCGACTGCTCGTGGGGACATTCTGGATGCAAGTCAGGAACTCCCATCGAGTCGTGGTGCATTGAAGGAAGGCGGCGGCGAGGGCAACGAAGTCAGGGAATCCGGGGTCACGAGGGTACGCAGTAGTGACTCTTGAATGACTTTCTGCGGAGAGCTGCGTCCGCGACGACCGCATTTCCGAGAGGCTCCCGGAGACAGCACGAGGACAATTCGGTGATTCGATAATTCTATTATTTATTGTCGTTCTTGTGAGGAGTATCGGTTTTCCGGCATTGGGACACCGATACGGAGTGGTAAGCTTTCGGTGAGTTCTCGAGCCGATCGAGGAGAGCGCCCCTCTGCTTTTCCCCACCTCGGGGCTCCAGCTCTCCACCGCAGGGGGAGGAATGAAAAGCCTCCGTGTGAAGAACAAGAAAGCAGCGAGCTACCTAACAGGCTTCTCGGGAGACTTTTAGCAGGAAACTGAGTATGGGGCAGGATATCAAAAAATCAATTTTGGTTTGCGGCGTGGCCCTAATGGAGCAGTTTTGACAGCTTCTCGGTCTACTACACGTTGTGAGAGAGAAAATGTGGTCTATGGCCGTGTTTCTTAATCATGTTCCCAGCCCCTTTTGGAATGCTTGTCAAAATCACAATCGACGAATCGGATGTGGTACGACGATTTCGACCAGATCACAAGCCCCGACTAGAAGTCTCGGGATCGTGTTCTACAGCTCAGCAACTTGAACGAAACTCGAGCTCCTTTCGCTGATTTCGTTCCGTTGGGGAGGAAGGGCTGAATTGAACTCTCACTCGACCGAGACTCTCGAGCCGAGTCTCGAACAGGAGTTCCGGGATCGGGGTACAGTTGACCGAACTCTCGAACTCGACCCTTGAAATGATGTTCCGGAGCCACTCCACGTGGGACGCTTCCAAAGTTGCGTTAGTCAAGCACCTCAAGTTCGAGGATTCCGACTCCAGGGTCGAGACTCTCGTTCGCTCTGCGATCTTTGATAAACTATCGCTCTTCGTAGTCGGATGTCCACCTGCGCGACAGATATATGGGAGCTCACGTGATTCGATCTCTCCCGGAAACTTCATAATCCCGTAGCGAATCGGGCTCGAGGCGCTCCGCGACGTATTTCTGTCGGAGTGCCGAGCTCCAGAAATGTTTGCTATCGCGATGAATCGAACTCCGACAAGACCGTACGGAGCTGATTCGATAGATTTCGTGTCTCTCTGAGATCTTAGATATAGTTCCAAGTGAATCGTTTCCCCAGTCCTCGATATTGCGTACGAGGAGACGCCGGTATATCGCTGCGATGGCCTCCACCCAGTCCGCATACTTACCTGCATGAAACCTGCATGCTCGTTGGATGGATGGGAAAGCAGAGGGTTGGATTATTGGCCCAATGAAAAACACCGTAGGTCGAATGCACGCGAAGGCTCGTTATCCTCCGCCCTGAGCTCCTCTTCGAGCGCGGGTCGGCGTCCCCCTCACCTTCTCCACCCCCGCAGGTTGAGAGGGGCCGTTGTTCAGGATAGACCACCGGAAAGGCAAGTGGGAGATAGACTCTGAGAGAGCGATCCTTGGCCAGGCAAGCAAACGTTTGGCCGAACTGGATGGGTTTGTTCGAAGCGGCCGTGAAAAATGATCGTTGCTCGTCATTTATCAAAATGTGCACCACTGGAAACCGTGGCTGCTTGCTCGGATGGGAGTGGGGTCGGTCATGACCATAGACGCGGCGGCTCGTAATGTTGTGCGAGTGTGTCGGTGATGATGATGAAACTAGCGCGTTCTAAATGAACAGAATGTTTCCAGCAAACGCTGCTGCTCCTTTCCCTCGATGAGCGTCTGCTTAAAAGCCACTCTGTCTTCGGTGGCGAAGGATGCTTTAATTGACAAATACACGCAAACACTCAACTCGGCTTCCGAACCCTCACGCAGCTGGCGAGTCTTTGTCGGGAGGCTGCAGTCGCATCAACATTTTCTCTATCATCATTATCATCGTAGTCGTCGCCGTCGTTGTCTTCCACTTTTCGCCTCGCCGTTCGCCGCAGAGAGAAAACACTCCATTATGGACGAAGAGCTCGCTCTGAAGTCGTCTTGTGCGCAGGACAGTCGAACGCGGAGCGAAATTACGCCACGCGATTTCCCGCAGCAAGATTCTCCGGAGGTTCACCGTTGATAGTAGCGACAAATCCTACGGAAGGAAGAAGAAGAAGATGAAAACCCACAAGATCGGATTGTTTCTCGAGGGCTGGACAGGGAGAGACGAACCGAGAGAAAGCGAGGGAAAGAGAGATCGAGAGAGGGAGCCGGAGAGAGAGAGCTGGATCGAGTGGGGCGGAGAAAGGAGGCTCACTGGATTTTTTGTTTCTCCCCCAGCGGCGTAACAGGTCGGATCCAATATGCGAGGTGATTGACTGAATAACAGCGGATCTATATCTTGTTTGCATATAAGCCTGATAATATTAGCTGTTGGAACGATTAACCTTGTCAAGTATCTTGTCTATCTCTCCCACAACCAGCTCCTTAACTCGCTCTTTGCAGCTACCGTCGACGTCGCCACTGCTTGAGCTGCCATCGCATGCTGCCCTGTCTTCGTCATATCATGCGCCGGAGACCGGTGCGAGTGAGGGGATCGAGAGGAAAATGAACGAAGATAAGGACGACAACGCGCGAGGAGAAGGCAAGCAGATCTTCCTGATATTGACAGCACCGACAGACGGTCGCTCGGTCGGTCGACCGAACGGACGGACGGGCACGAGCGCCGGTACACGCAAGGAGGCATACCACCCGCCACCGCCGCCGACGCAGACGGCGGCAGCAAGAGCGGGTTCCTCCTCGTTTCTCTCATACCCTTGCGTATGCACCTGCTGATGAAGCCTTCAGCGATGCAGTTCGGCTGACAACAAAGTCAATATGTCCGGTCTCCCAACCGCCAGCCATCGTTGCTGCTGCCGACGCACAAGCTCGAGCGTATCTTCTGCTTATTGGACCTTTGACATGAGCCAGTTGTGTGTCAGCCATGCGGCAACCTCCACTCTTCTGCAGCAGTGTCTACGCGATGCGCACAGACATTCAATATGAGCAAAATCTAGGTAGGTACCTTTATATCAGTCCAATGCGCGGCCTGGATTCCCATGCATATATTAAAAATGGCCCTGCAGCGAACCCCAGACACCTTCCGAGCTCGAGGACTTTGAGGAACTTCCAGCTCGATCTGCTGTCCCGCTCGACTTCGGTCGACTTCGGAACAGCGGGAGTCGAACTCACCTTGTTCCAAATTCAATCGAGAATTGTCTGGGCTCGGAAAGAATCCGGAGTTCCCCGGGTTACCTGAGGCGGGGAACAAATGTATGACTGATCGCGTGTAGTTTCTTTCGTGCGAGTTCCACCGCTTCCATCGAGCTGGTCGTAAAATCCACACTGGCAATCCCTCCAGCGCATCGGCTGAAGGACGATGTCTACCGAGACGGTCATTGTACATGAGCCCTTCCAGAAGCGACGCCATGTGAACAAGGTATTGGCATTACGCGATTACCGACCTATGCTGCATCGGACTCAGATCGGGAAATATTTCCGACATCTGTATGACGGAATGATGTCGAAGTCTCCATCTGGATGTGAAAGTCAGCTGGACGGAACAATTGGGTCGCAAGTCCCGCGGTGGACTCCTCTGAACAATGAAGCGGTGGTCGTACCGCTATATTCCTTCGTCTCGATCACTCGCTGCCCCAATAAGTCCGATATGAGATGCTTACGGAAGCTCTGAATACATCCTCACAAAAGGGAGCTATATTACTCAAAGAGGACCCAACAGACCCAATTTGGTGCGATATAGCGGTAAAACTGAATGCGAGGAACGGGATCATTCAAACATTCCATTCTCCGCACGGCGTGAATCGGATATGATGGATATCTGATCTCTGGTGATCCCGACGCTTCCATCAGGGTCGTTGATTCCACCTGGGTTATACTATTTCTGACTGAGTGAGGAGAACTCCACTGACAATTTACTCCGCCCCTCGGCCATCATCGCGTCGCGAGATGAAATCGACCCAGAACTGAATCGGCCCGCATGCCAGAAGCTCCTGTCACACGCGAGAGCCGCGGTGCCCGGGCCGCGAGCGGTGGGCTACATTCTGCCGCAGACCTTCTTCCTCGCAAGCCGCCGTCGCGATCGAGCCTTGGCTCAGACGAAGTAGCTGCTCGCGAACCCTCCATGGGGGCCCAACAAGAGGCATGAAATGGTGGTGTTGTCCTCGAGACAACAACAGTGGTAGAAGCTCCAATTTCATTCACCCGATAAAGAGATCCGGGAACGACACCGCGATTCTCCGGCAGTGACGAGTGCCATGCAACAACAGCACGATGGTCCGAGTGAATTCTTCGAGGCCCGACTCGCCTCCAGCGTGCTTCAATGTTCGAATATCCCATCGGCTCTCAGGTTCAAGATATTCTGGCTCCCTCGTGATTGCGAGAGAAATGAGGAATACGAGAAGGAAGAAGGAATGAGAACAATTATTCGGAGAAACACATAGAGATCTCTCAATGCTCGTGATTAAGAGCAGCGAAGGATATTGGTGATCCTTCTCTGATTTCCCGCATTCCCGTATGACGTCGCTACGATCGACTGCATACAAGGAAATGATAAACTGCCAGGGGAACCGAGCGTTCGCAACGACATCGACAAAGCTGGAAAACTTCACTTGGAGGGAGGCAGGAAGGAAAAGACTTTCCGGCGAAACGGTTCCTCCGAACCTCACCTCCACTGAAAACGCCGAGCGTGTTGACAACAACGAGGCCCGCCTGCTTCGCGTGTCCGCCTGCGTGCCCGCGTGCTCGACTATCCGGCTGTCTCCGGGCTCGCCTGCTTGCCTGCCGTCTAGTTCCTTGCACTTCTATTTGCACTGAATTCGAAATGAAGCCAAAAGCCGGGCTTGAAACATGCTGTTGGCATGAGTGCGACGAGCAGTGTGCTACTTCGCCGAATGGGATTTTCGCCGGCAATACCCGGATTTGCCAGCCAGCATCGACCGACCGCTTCTACCCGCTTGATCGAATCGACCAGGGCGAGGTCGACCGCGTTCTCCTGGCGCCTCCATGAATCAATTCGTGGCGAGGTGCTATTTGTTCTCTTTTTTTTCACTCCTACTCGATGTGTGTCTGTTTATCGGAAATGAAGCCACTTGTACCCACGTGGAGACGACAATCAGCGTCAGATTGAAAAGCGACCTCTGGACGTTCAACGACCTCACGTACAACGTTAGGCGAAAGAAGCACCGGCGTGCCGTTCTTGGAGAATATGTGAATGTGTGGTCGTGTTTCGTCTTCAGTGGATAATTGAGTTCTCCATGAGTTCTCCCGCAACCAGAGATAACTCGGCGGAGGACGGAAACTCTCACCGACAGAGCATGTTTTCCGCGAGATAGGTGTTCTCCGACTTTGAACATACGTTGGAAAAGTTTCAATTTGTTCAGACGGGCGGCCGGAGAGATAAGCGACTATTTCGAGTTGATCGCACCGCGTCAGCGAACGAGGGATTAGATAAAGATTACCCACCCGGGATGGACACTCCAAACGCGTGCCCGTCAGTCCGCCCGCCCACCGGTCCGCCCGTACGTACAGTACGTTTGTTCTGTGCAGATCACAGTGAGCATACATTTGAGAACGCTCACCAGACCCCGAAACCTTAGAACGAGGTCAGGACCGGAATCAGGAACTCGAGCTCGAATCCGCTAGGACAAAACCTCGCTGCTGATTCGCTCGTCGTTCTCCGAGGGAACTTCCTTGGGATCTGCTCTCGAGCGACTGGGCGAACAAGATGGCGAATCCCCCGGTTGCCTGGTCGGTCGCTCGGTCGGTAGGTTGCTTGACTGGCTGCTAACAAGAGTTTCACCAAACGTTTTTAGGTGTGCAAAGCAAGCCCGGAGCCGCACAACGTGATTGGGGCCGGTTTCCACTCGAAGCCGGGCTTCCGTCTCCCCACAGGGTCGTTAGTCCGTAGACTTCACTCCATATTTGCGAAATACCATCAAGAATATGTGAGTGTGAGCGACTGGGTGAATGCGTGTCAATTTTTTTGCGAGGGCTCGTTTGTTCGCTCGCACGCTGATTCGTTCCCGTTCCACCGTCCTTCTCCCAGATGTTTTTTTTTCGCCTTCTCCACCGAGAGCAGCGAGCGATTGTTTGCGGCTTCGGCAGTCTGTCCCTCTTCCACACGCGATTCCGCGCGCGAAAGTCGCGCCAGCAATAGGGAGACATACGGAAAACATAAAACGTCGAAAACGGTTCCAGGGGTTATTTCGATTCGGAAAATGACGAAGAGTGTGTCGAAGCTGCTCGTTCAATGTTTTCTGCCCACTAGCGAATGACGAATGAACGGGTGCTACGCGCCGCGGATTCAGTAGACGATATTACGTTTGGATACATACAACAAGAGCACCCTCATGAACCGAACGAGGTTGTCGGTCGAAACGACCGAGCGCTTGCGTGATAGATAGTCAGCCTAGCGAATGCACATGATCTAGGTGGATCCAATTTTTTATTTAGCGGCTGGCAAGTACGATCAGATCGATTTCGGTAGGACGTGTTCCGTCGTCCGACTGGTGCGAGAAGCCGATATTGAAACGAGGTGATCGAAAGGGCTAATCTGTTGTGCGAATTTCCAAACATCTACCACGAAATTGGTACTTTCGCTCCCTGATGGCGAGAACGTTTTTGCGGCGCTCTACTGTCTCTGTATGAATTTCCGATATGGATGGAGTGCTTCTGCATTCGACAATGAGAGATCGGTGGAGTCTTGCGAGAGGTATCTAGACCCCTCGGCATCGGGAAGACGAGTTCCGTGTCAGTGGGTTTTCAATTTGGGACGATATACCGACTTCGGAGGACAAGAACGATTAGCCAACAGGACCGCCAACGGCTTGGGAACTCTCGCAGAGAAAAACCACAAGAACGCATCGAACCTTGAAGCCCGACGGTTATTGACTAGTTTTTATGTGCACGGTGACATGACCGCAGGGATATTCTCCGTTTGAGGCCTCCGCGGAGAACGATCTCTCCAAGAAGGAATAGTATATGATACCGAGTTCGGGGAAAGATAAAAACTTCCAGGAAATGCAAAGGATCCGGAATGTGTAGCTCCAGAGGTCGGAGAGATGGTTTTCGATTTGGAGGCCAATAAACTGCGTTTCTAGCTCCCCGGCCATTCCCTGAAAACTGTGCGTCCTCTAGACGCGATCGTCGCGAACATTGCCGGACATTTTCTATGGGTGTGGTCGCTCGAGCAGGCGGACAGGCGCCCATCTGCCCGGCCGCCTGGGCATCCGCCAGCCGGCAGCGCGGCAAACGGCCCCACCACCTGCCCGAGTCATTTGTCATTCGGCTTTACGCTGCCCAACCCCTTAGTCGAGCACGACAGCTCGAATTGTTGCAACTGTCCTATGAATGTTTCGCGAGCATCGGCCCCTCGTATCGTTTTCTGAACAAGGGGCTTCTCGGTCGCAAGCCGCTCTCGGAACCGGAATCGATCGCTGTGTGTTGCATTCGTCTCCCACGGACCTCCCGGAAAGAATTCAAAGGTCGGGCACGGAGTGAAAGCTCGCGGGAAAATCTCTGGTCAATTATATCCAATCTCGATCTCGATGATTCGAGCTGATTATTCTCCTCAAAGTCCACAGAAGAGGATGGTCGAAACGTATTTTGAAACTGAAACGACGAGGGGAGTTCTTCTTCATCTTTTTCTTGAGGAGGAGATCCGGTGAAGGCGAGCTCAGGGTTATCGGGCCAGCTCAATTCAGCGAGAGTTTTCTCCGGGAGAGGCATAATGACAGGCCCGAGTTGACGTCCGGCTGTTCAATCCGTCTTCATTCATAGTTATGGAACGGGCAGGACGATGGTTTTTTTTTCTCGGACAAGGAGAAGGGAAGGAATTAATAACGGTTCTCCCTACCGACAGTCGAGCGCTCGGAATATTGATTAAAACCGAACTGCTTCGTCAACTAGCTCGGCCCCACCGTCCGATGAGTGGGCGAAAGTAACGGGGCATTCGTCTAACTCCGCCAATTTATCAATCATGCCGATGCACTCGAGACGTTTTCGAATGGATGTCACACAGAGAATCCAGATCAATCAGACCAGCAACTTCCAAATCGGACGGTATCGGTAATAAAAAATCCGTTTGCGCAATTGCAAGTTCCTGAATTTGAACGTTCGAAGAGTCTCCGGCAGACGAGGAGCATTGCCTTCGAGGAGCATTGTCGCGATCGAGATGCAGAGGGGAGAGATTCTCAGAATCACCTACATCCTAGAATAGGAAGCTCAGACGTTCTCAGAGATATTTGTAGACGATCGGTGTGAGGCGCTGTGTCTAGCCCTCTTCTCGACAATGTGGTAGGGAGAATCATTCTGGCTTTCCAAAAGGTCTCTATGGCTCACAACTAGATTTTTGCTTTAGGTACGAGAACAACAGGTCGCAACGGTCGATCCGAACCTCGCATAGTGTCTCCATGCCCGAGAGCTGCTCTTTTTAATTCAGTCCCAAATCATGTCCGAAGGCTACTCTGTGTACCTACGTACGTATACCATAGACATCGCCAGGAGCCGCTCCTCGACCGGTCCTCGTACCGCGAAGGGAATCAACGCCCCGGGATAAGCTACTACTATCACCTCTCGTGTTCTGCCTGAATCAGGGCCCATATCTGCGGACGTCAGTCAGGGCTGGTCATCACCTCGCATCGAAAATCGAAGCTGAACCCTCACCCATGTCTTCACCGTCCCCACCGGTTCCCTAATACATTTCTCACGGGCTCTCGTTGCTCGCCGGTGGGTCACTCCGTATTCCTCTGCGGGTTTCCCGGGGCAACGGCTCTTCCCGCGCGCGTACACGGAACCATAAACATATGGACTCCGTCTCGGGGAAGCGATTCTCAATTCATGACCGCCATTCTGAGAAGACGAGTGAAACCATTGGGTCATCGGGTCGCAGACGGATCGAAACCCCGAGGAGGGAGCTGTGGTGAGAGGTGAACGTTGGGTAATATTTTCTAGTGGAGCGGATGGAAAAGACAGAAAAAATCGAGGGTCGCCCACCAGAGGACAAGGATCCCCTGCTCGCGGTCGGAGATGTCGGTTCTTTGCACGGCTGGTTCGTTCGTTCGTTCGTTTTTCCGTTCGCTCGTCCGTTTGAGAATGCGTCGTTAATAATTCACGCACCTACTCGTCGGAGATCTCTGCGTTTCAGATGGCCGATCGAAAGAACCAAACTCCAAAGCGCGCAGGGAGCCTCTTTTTCCTCGCTACCTCTCCGGCTCAGCAAGCTTCTTCCGTCCGTGTGTGCGTTCTCCTGGTTTATCTCTCCTCCTAGTTCCTCCTGAACTTGCTCCATCGTGTCGAGGATGCGGAAACCTCTTCGGCTTGCCAAAAACCTTCCTCTTATCGGCGAACAACTTTCGAATGCAATGTCTGAAATCGCTCTATGCGGGCTTCGGCGAACGGCGAGCCGCTCGCGAGGAGGCGCCCCATCCATCCGTTGCCGCCGTCCCCTAGAGGAGCAGAAAGAACGGGCGACCCAGCCCGACCTAAATCGACCCCGATCATATTGGATTCAAGATCTTTTGCGGGCTCGGGTGGGTGCATTGTTAACTGGCGACACAACCGCGGATCGACGGCGCGGCGGCTCATGCGTACCAGCGACCGGTCGGACCAGATCCCAACGAGCGCACTTCGTTGGGTAAAATCCGCTGCCCACGTGACCTAAATTTCATTTGTATCGCTCAGAAGGAAATGGGAATATTAGTCCTTTCGACAGTCTGGATCGCCGATGATACGACAGCGCATCGGGGATCAGGAGCATAATGGTCGGCCGAATTCCCTCAGAAAATCGAGGCTTTGTTCCTAGGCCTGAGTAGTAATGTAAATGCGCCGCCCCACCTAATTACCATCGTTTTTCCTTTCTCTCGACCATGATCGAGCCGAAGGGTTCAACCATGATCGAGGATTCTCGATTGTATGATGAAGGGTCTCTCCCGACTCGGATCATGAAAATATCCCTCTTCCGCCGGATTCCTCGTCCGCGGCATCGTCGAGCCGGGTTCGAAGAGTCGAAAAGAACGAATGAACTGACGAATGGCACCATTCGGAATCGCACGACTCGCGAACAGCCTCCGCAGCCGCGGTCCAAGTGACCACCACTCGCAATGAAAGCTTCTTCTGGTCGAGAAGCCAAGCTAATCAGCGGCGAGTCTTTGTTGGTGAAACCCTTTTGCACCAGCAAACTCATCAGGAACAACTCTGAAGCCAGTCGAACTGTTGGGGTTGAGTCAGTAATCTGGCTGCTCCTCCAACTCCCTCTCAGGAAGGCTGAGAGGAAGAACAGCAGAACTGCCGCCGCCGTATGAGAACGAGGCAAAGCAGAGCGCTGTCGACATTGTAGCTGAGTGGGCGCCCTCTTCTGTCTCGTCAAAGAGGCACGGAGACTCCCTCAATGACTCTATTATGCTGCGGAGCGGAACTCCTGTAGACAGACTCCCTGTTTCCAGACGCAAACGGTGCAACACTAGTCCCTGACAGTCTGGGATCGCCCTCGATACCCGGGCAAAACGATCGTGAAATTTTCCATGATGAGATAATCCATGATCGTTTCCCTCCGCAGCATACGCGATCCGGCCACCGCGCCGGGTCTAATTGAGAAATTCATCCGTGAGGTTTTCTGTAAGACGTGGCGTGGACAAGATGGAACATAGGGCCATCGGCTGTTTCCCCATCGTCGGCGAAGCTCCAACTCATCATTAGACGCAGGAAAACCTCTGACAAGAACGTCGTCGTCGAAAAATTGCAAATCTGGCTCGAATCAAATATTGCTTGTGGATCCTGGTTGTTCCAAGCGACGGGGAGGGTCTTCACCCTGCGAGTTCCGTCCCGCTGCCACCTCTCGACCGCGGATGGAAAAGTTCGCCCCTACCTCCGGAGGAGATGCATCGAGCCCAGTTCCGCGGATGCTCGACTGGGCCGGCTCGCAGCGAGTCCGAGTAATCTGACGGACGCTTGTGACAACCCGCGTCAGGTGTAGGTATGAAATGCATTTCCTCACTTCCTCCCCGGAACATTCCGAACAGATGCGCTCACCACCTCAACCCGATCAATTTCAAACTCGAGGGCCCAAGAGTTGAGCGAAAATCCAAGGAAATGAAGCATTCGGGGCAATATCGTTCATGGTCAAGATCCGAAGCTATGTCCCCCCCCCCGTGAAGCGCCCCGGCGGAAAGTCGCAAAGGTCTGCTACTTCCGAGCATTTTCGCGCGGCCAGTTTCGTGTATTGACAAAAGCTCCAGCTCCTTCGCGACCGCTCCCGAGAGCTTCTCCGTCTACAAAGCGATCCTTTGTACACTTCGGGTTTCCCAGTCGCAGCAGAAAGAGTTCAATGTATTGGAATCACCAGATGGGTCAGTGTTCTGAGAGTACCTACTCTGTTCTGAGAGTAAGGGTGAGAATCGGCTAAGCCGAACACTCAAAGTTGCCACCATAGTGGTATCGGCGTCTGCAGTTCGAATGGCGGGAACAGAGGCAAGTACCGGACGGCTGGTTCCTACGATAACACTTCTCTGGGAACGACTTCGAAAACCTCAAGCAGCAATCGCTAGTTGCTCTACTTTGTTTCTTCCTCCTCCCCTCATTTCCCGCGTACCGGGCTGCGTCTAACTTGGTCGGTCGAGTCGGAACTACGAGCGATGACGTCGGCACAAAAGCAACACCTGCGCGCGCCTCAAAAACCGTGGAAACGCCGCCGAGTAATGAAATTGTCCCCGTTGTTCTGCTCGATCCCCTTCCGGCCCGGTGTGGCTGTCCTCGTCCCTGTACACGGCGGTAGAGGAAAAAAAAGAAGTCGTGTGCAGCATGGAATGCCACCGAACAACTCCCTCATCGCGGGCTGAGTCGAAAATGCAAATTTTCATTCAATATTCCTTTGTCTGCACTTCGGCTGAGTGACTCAGTGGATCACGGACGAAGCTCAAGACGGGGAAACACATAAGGAAAAAGAGGGAAAAGATACCGTCACCCCGGACGGAAACATATTCAAGTGTGTACTCCACTACGTGCTCTCTGCAAATTGTATTGATCCTACGCGAACTCCGACGCCATCGGTTAACTTTGTTACTTCGACAGCGGACCGGCCGGATAGCAGGTTGATTGGTTGCTTGCTCGCTCGCCTGCCTCGCTTTGGTAAGCTGGCTGAGGGGATCATCGGTGTGAATCCTAAGTTGCTCGTTGCCCTCATCTGTTCAATTTGCGATCGACGGTCGAATGCATCGATCAACGCAGGGGCTGACTGACAATGAGCACTGTTCCCCAATGTTCGCTCGTGACCTCTGTCTGCTGTCAATATTCCTTCCGATCCGGAAGTTCTCAGGCAGGATCCTATCCCAGCACTCTTGAGCACAATAACCCTCCTGGATATCCCCCGTGATATTCCCCCCGAATACTGCCCCTTTGATAACTCAAGTTCTTCGACTGGCAGTCCATCGGCTCGAGGAATCGAGCCAGTCGCCGAGACTCGACCTTGGAACTCGCTGCCTGGAACCTTTGTCCAAGAATCGCCTCCGTGCACGATATGCAGTTTGAAAAATCGAGAGAAAAAACTGCTCCATTAGACGATAGGCGACGGTGGCATCGGTGGCCATAAAATGTGCACCAGTAATGGTTTTATGAAGGACTTCCGGACGGTGACTAACATCTGGCTCGTCAATAAAGATACGAGAAGCACATTCAGCGACAAGCGCTTCAGTCCAGGAAATTGAACTCTGTCTCACTATGCACCGCACACAACAGCAAGCTCAGATGGGATACACCGAGGTGCATCGAAAGGAATCAGCGCTCACTTCTCCTATGCACCGCGCGTCCGTATCTCTGCCGTAGGGTGGGCTGTACGGGGAAGCCGCGTAATATACTGGAGTACTGTTTTGGTTCTCCAACGAAGACGGTGACGACGACAGCATGAACGGCTGCCCACAACATTGTCCCAGAAGTCTCGTTGTGAGTATTCAGTTCAGTGCTTTCGTTAACCTCTGTCGCTACTTCTACGAAACCCCGCTACCATCCCGTCGCCGGCCTCTCCTTCTTCCTCCGTTCCTAGGGGAAACATAAAATCCGACGGACTACGACACATCCAGGCACTTATATACATATACACGAGTGAAGCTGTCGACCGATACAGAATGTTGCTGTGAGGTTCTCCGAAGGCTTTCCGCAGAGTTTTTTTGAACGGGACTCCTGGTGATCGGGAGAGCTTTAGACGCCATGAGACTCCGGGGCGTTCAGCTGCCCGCCCTGTTCTCTTGTGGCTGATGAGTTGAACTTGGAAAAAAAACGAAGAATAATTCCTTTCGAGTGACTTTTCCCCCTAATAAAAACGAGTGCAATACAGGAGAGGTGAGCTCGGACCACGAGGTAGACAACCGCAGACGGAAAACTCTAAACGAGGAACTACGGAGGGTGCCGAGCGAGTTCGGGTCACCTCCGACTTCTGTTCATCGGAAGGATGGTGGTTTGAAGTCTTGCAGTCTCGCGTCGTTGGTTTCCTCTTCGATCCTACTGTGTGCAGGGCTTTTGCTGCCACCACGGAGCATCATGATATGGTAATCAACGTACGACTAAAAATGAGCTCTGAGCTTCTGGGAAGCGATGGCAGGGAAAAAAGACTCATTTCTCTGCGTCTTGCGGACTCATTATGCAGGACGGGCGAGCATGCAACACGTTCAACTGTATCATTCAGCGCGCTCCGCATTTTTTCCTGTCCGTGGATGTTGTCGTAATCCGTCTTTCTGAACCTTCTTCCAGGAGACGGCCGAGGAATACGTTCGGAACTTGACTACCTCGAAACCCAGGCTATCCGGAGATGCAGAAATTCACCAGAACGTTGTGAATTAATGGCTCGCATGGTAAGTAGATGGGTACTCGCAAGAAGTCAGTGAGTTCTGCTGAGGGGGCGGGATTCATGAATTCGTCGACCAGTCTCCCCTTGATCCGTCCTGAATCTTGAGGTGAATCACGAGAGACAACTGGAAATTCCGGGACATGGAAAACTCTTGAACGTCTTCTTCTTCATCACCTTTTTCTCGAATCTAGGAATTTTCGCTTGAAGCTTCCCGACGACAAGATAAAAGCAGGCTGTCTGTCCCATTCATGGATACGACCACGGTTATCGAGACGTAGGCGCGAAATTGCGTAATACGTTCCGCTATCGAGAAGATCCTGAGTTCTGACAGACACCCGATTGATTACGTTCCGATCTGCCTTGGACGCGCAATCTTGCGCTTGAAGGAAAAAACACATGGGCCTTATCTTCGCGGAGACAGGTTTGACACCTCGGAAGCTTCCTCGAGGTTGTCTCCCGGGACTTTCTGGAAGCTTCCGAGCTTCCGTCGGTTGCAAAACGACGACGTCTACGGTGGCGTCTCCGATTCTTTGAGGCGCAACAGATTCTCCCGGAAGTCGACTCTCGCGAACGATGCCTGTCCGGAAACACCGCGTAAAGGGGAATAATAATAATAATAATATCCTGGAGGTAACCGAGCACCGAGCCCAATCAGCTCGGCAATCGCTCACCTCGACTTCTGGCCAGCGAGACTCCGTACCAAGCCACTCGTACCCGCGGCCGTAACAAGCGGCACCGCGAGGATCCATTCGAAACGATCACTCGTCTAAGCACGAAAAGTGGGATCTCTGTGACAGCCAACAAGGCAAAAATATATCACTCCCCAGCGCAAGTCAACCGGCGGTCTGTTACACATCGGCGTCGCACTCCGGCTCGCTTGGAAATGCGAGCGGACGTCGCCGGGAGTAGCAAGAGCGAGCAACCGACCGACCGACCGACCGACCGAACCAGCGAGGCACCCACCGAATAGGCTCGTAAAACGTCGGTCGACAACATCGCCTCTTAACGCTTCCCCTGACCGGAGGCCATGGTACCGGAGCGAGGTGCAGATGGAGTTCAGACGAGTCGTGGAGGACGCAGCTCGCCGATCACGAGGGAAATGCTCTGATAAAATGGGAACACAACGACAGCCGTTTGTACCGGGCAAGGAAAATCCAGCCCGGGGTCCGAGCCCTCCGTCCAGGGCGAATGTGCGTCCGCCGGAGAAATTCGGGATTCGCGCAAAGAGGAAAATCGAAAATACAAGAAGCCTACTGTCGAATTTCGAAGCGAATGCTTTCCTCATTCCCAGGTGCCGCGAAGAACAAATTGTGGCTGCAATGGCCACTTCCTCATTTTTGAGGATGCTCATGATCGGTCTTCAATGCGGAACCCAAATCCAGAGGGACGAGCTCGGAATCGACACGGGGCGAGCGGAGAACAAAAACGAGCGATAAAAGAAGATTCAGAAAAAGATGGGAAAAGGAAATGGGCCGGGACCCAGACTGCGCTTCGGCTTGAGGGTTTGCCAAACGACGATCCGGAATGGGAGAGCCCGGGCATGGTCGGTCGCAGCGCAACAATTTGTAGCTGACGCATAGACCCCGAGACGACGAACGAATATGTTGTCTGTCTGGATGACATTCGTCGATGTATCTCGTAGCCCGCGCACTCGTCAAGAGCCCCTCCGAATACTTTTGGATCGTTTGTTCGAATGGGCAATGCAAGGGTTTTGTTGCCACACGATCTGGCGTCCTTTGATGCGGGAAGGATGCAAACCACGAGAGCGGAAATTCGTGCACGCAACAGGATCTCGATAATAGACGATATCCGACGACCAAAACTCTTGGAATAATCTGGAAGGCTCCCAGACGTCAAGCGACGTCAGCCTGGAAGCGTCTGTGCTTGTCCGCTTATCATTCGGTATAGCCGGTGCTCACTCTTTTCTTTATGAAAAACGATAGAAGGAACACCGGGAAGTCCAACGCGTTCCGAGTGTGGATAAGATAAGAGGAACTGGCTGTTGGGAAACATTTCCCGTCAAAATTACATTTTGCACCGCACTAGAAGCGACCGCGAGAGAAACCGAGAATTTATCAAAGCGATTTTCTCATTTGAAATTGTTTCAACGCGATCGTCGATGGCCGCGATAGTCGATTGGTCATTTGTCTTTTCTTTATTGGACCGTGTGTTGGGGGGCCACCTGCCAAATAATATATCTCACGCTGAGGCAATTCAGCTCTCGATGTCCGCCCACTTTTTGCTCTCGACGTCGTTCCGCCGCAGAGAATCAGATGTTCTGAGCAGAGCCTCATCGACGCTCCTTGAATTCCCGTGCAAGGATGATGGACAATCACCAAGATTCGCGCTCTGGTTCGGGTGACGGAATTTCGGAAGGCTACCGTCAGAATCCGGCGTATAAGGTTCACTTTGAGACTTACACAGGATCGGGCTTGTAAACTACGTTTCCACGACACAAAACTTCCATCTGCTCTCCTGTGTCGTATCTCGAGTCGAATTGTACATGACAATTCGATTCTCATTGAATTTTACATCGAGGAAAAACACGGACGGTGAAAGAAGCGAATCTTCTCCCCCTCTGTTCGACCTGACGTGTTTCGCCGAGAACTCTCCGGAGGACATCGAAGCTTTGGCGTCCGCGAGACCTGGTAGGTGTCGCATTACGTCGGCTCAAGAGGAGTTTAGGACACCCGGCCAATAGAGCTCAAGTGTCTTCTTCGATGATCTGAAGATCATAACATCACGGCGGACAATTGGTGTACGGTGGCCCAAGATGTTCCGCTGTCTGACTCCGATCCGGTCGTTTCGCTCCAGAGCTCTCCCTCCTCACCGTATTTGTCTTAAACTGGCACGGTACAAACGAACGCTTCAAAAGCCGATCCATCGACGTTGACTCTGCGAGATGATGGGTGGCTCGAAAACCAGGACCAACAAGGACTCAAAGCCACGACCACTCTCCCGAAAAAACTTGCGCCAGGCATTGCAGACATTTCTCTTTGCAACCGACCAAGGGAGCTGAACCAGGACATTCTCCGACAGGTTTCAGAGAAGAGATGCGACGCCATTTTCGCTCATTGTACGGAGTTGATTGTAGACGGAGGTTTCGACCGGACAACTTCGACTCGACGTGTCACCGTTTAACGTTATGGCTTGTGGCTTAGTCCGGAAGAGCCGGGTGCGTCGAAGTCCATTACAGCGGATCCTTTCGCTGATCTATCGTGCCGGAATGAACCAACTCCGTCAAGCCGATTACTCAGCACGTCTCCGCGATTCGGATGACGCAAAACATTATTTGCAGAGAGGACGAAATGACCAACGTCAATGAATAAGGAACACGCCGCTCGATGCTCACCATACAGTCAATGATTCATGATGTGGTACATACATATGATTGTGAAAACCAAGCGACGACGCTCGCCGTGTCAAGTTTCCCTTGTGTACGCTCCGGGTAGCGGTGCTGCTTGCCTCAGCGGATCGAGTGTAGCTGACTGGCTCACCGTCCAATTTGATCATTATCATCCGGACACTAGGATGGGCGACGGAGCTGCTCGAACTCACCGTGGCGAACCCCCAACCGTTCGCCTCTCCGTCCGACCGCTCACCCCCTCCCCATCGTCCCCGTCCCCCTTCCCCCTCCCCCCGAAAAGCCCTTCCCTTGATTTGCCCAACACATACACTGCGTCCTCCACCCGCCGACGAGCTACCCTTCTCGTTCTCCCGCTAGCTGCCAGGACTAGTCGGTGTGAATGCCACTCAACGTGGCTTATCGGCTTGATTAATATTCTATTTAGCGGCCGTGGAGACTGCGGTGGTGGCGGCGGGAACAGAAGCGTTCTCTTCGACGTACACGGCCGGTCATCCAGTTGCTGGCCTGGCTGCCCGCTCTTGCTCTCGATCCCGTCTCTCTTCACTCAGTCAGATAAGACGTCCGGATAGATGTCCAGATTGATTGATGAATCGAAACACAGATAGACGCTCCTGTGGATACATCGGTGATTGTATACTCGGCTTGGAACTTATCGCACGGATGCACCTAAACGAGTCCCATGATTCTTAATTGCTCCATGCAAGAACGCTCGCTCCCGACAAAGACTACCAGGACTCCGGGACTTTTTGCGGGAGACTAAAATTGGAAGTCCGATGCGTGACCTTCGGAACAAAACTAATTCGGGCGGTCTCCCGGGTTAGGCAAGCCCCGCGACCTCTCTGCGGAGATTTTCACTGCGGGCATTCTCGCTGCTCGGTCTGGATGGAATTTTCGAAACAGCTGAGGCTGGTGGGAGACCAACAGGACTCGCGTCCGTTAGGGGCTGCTTGAGCCTTTTCCCCGTCTTCCCCCCCCTCCCCCCAACTAGCTTCCCCCCTCATCCCTGTCCGATATTTCCTCAAGCCAAGCTCACGGACGGCCTCCACTCTTTTCCGGAATGAAAAGCGAATGAATGTCGAACAGAGAGATATCTCACCAACAGAACGCTCGCTGACTGAATGTTGGAGTGCTGCCGCCGCCAAGTTCGTTCGAACGTCGTTCGGCAGGCGCCCAACTCGTGCTCCGCTTCTGCTTCTGCTGGAGGAGGAGGAGGAGGACGACGACGACGAGAGGAATAGGGGCTGCAGGGGAAGTGCTAGTAATGCTGCCGGTGGTGGTGAATGACATTGTGTTTGAGGACAAAAGAACGCCCTTTGGCGACCCTTTGGTGCAGCAGCAGCAGCCACGAACGAATTGTGACCCAGGAGACAAAGGACTTAGTCGGGTGAGCGTGGTCGGGGAAGGCAGAAGGAAGGGAGTAATGGCAAAGGGTGACTGAAGTGAAAGAAGTGCTGAAGCCTGGGTAAAGAGTGGCTGACTCGACCCCATCACAAAGGGGAAGAGTCGCCCTTTTGACTGGAAGAGAGGGCGACCGAGACCAACTCGTCGTGAGCGAAGAGATTGCGTAAATAGAGACAGCGCGCCGGTCAATTCAAAGTCTCGGGGAGCCGCATCGTGCTCTGCCGTGGTAACGACGGTTTTTTCCGCAGCTCGCGCCGTCAAAAGTTTGAGTTCGGGCAGGGAGGGAGGAAGGACAGCGGCGTCACTCATACGAAAGACGATTCCTCTCGCCGGAGGATTCCCGCCTCCACTCAGGTCGCTCCAGATGCGATCGGAATCGTCAGAACCCAGGCCAGGTGGAAAAAGCAGGAGGCTTGGAGGCGAGCGCGTGTCCGAGCTACGGCTCCGAGTCTTACTTCGGATGAACCCTTGGAACGCTGCTGACCCAGACTTGGGAGACGACTCCCTTCATCGATCGCAGTCCTCCCATAGCTCATCCCCGAGCTGCATCATATGAGCGCCCTTCTCATTTCCCTCAAATTTCGGAGGAGATTCTGAGGACGGGAGTCCGAACGACCTTGATCCAGCAGTCCCCGCGCGCAGCCTGCCATTATCGACTCCGAAGATGTCACGCGCCCACGATGGTCGCGATTTGCGATTTCAACGTACCCTCGTCACAGCCGTGCACGAAAGGAGAGCTTCAGGTTCCTCTTCTCCCGTTCGCCGACTCAACAGAAACTCTAATTTCTTAGATCTCAATGATAAATGGAGTATTAAGGCTTCAGATCGGTACCGGAACACTTTAATTTGTTCCTTGAATCCCCGAGGAGAACCATCACCGAGCGAAAATGTTGGCCGACCGCTCTCGGCAAGACAAGCCGCCTCTCCGCTGAACGATGTCAACGTCAAGACGTTGGGGACAACGTCTTCGCATTCAACCTAGTCGTAACGCCCTAACGAGACGAACAAATGAAAGAACAAAGCGTGTGCAAAGAGCTCAGAACAAGTCTTCGTTTGCGTTTGGTATTCAACTACGTACAATGTCGACGGACCGTTCCAACTTGCTTCCGCCAACGCTTGACGAAAGCCCTGAGACGATGCCAACTCCACAGCTGTTCAGATTCACGCAGCTGACAGCGATTCCAACGGGCTACGTCTTCCGTTTGGGCGTCCCTGAGATTTCCACTCCACGGAACAGTTTCCCGAGCTCGCCCGTTCCATCCCGTTTTCATCTGACGAGAGAACCCCGGAAGGCTCTTAATTTCGAGAAATCTCCCTCTGGAACGAAATTCTCGGTCTTCCTGACACGGTCTCTGGCACCATTTTTGGAGTCTGATCGTGCTCCGCGGTAGATTCCCCCTTCGTAGGTGAGGGAAAATAGAACTCCGTGAATTAGAGGTATCCGGACAGATCATGCGGTGGGAAGGTGAGGAGTCGAAAGGCGGACCGATGCCAAAGCCAAGCGAGCGCCAGAGAAACTCTTCTTCGGAGCGAGTTCGCAGTTTTGCTTTGATGAAAAAATATGTCCGCCGACCCACCGACCGACCAGGAAAGGAGCGAACCAACGAACCAACCAACCAAGCCGTCAGCCCGACTGGCTTGTCGCGGCTCATCGGCTTCGTATCGTACATTCCGATCCACAAGGTAATCGAGATTTATTGAAATAGCGAATCGAACCCGCCGCGCGTACCCTTGCACAGCCACCCATTGAGACCGACCGAGGAATCGGCCGCCGCAGCCAAGAAGAGGGAAAAACGAAAGAGATACATAGATCGGTGGAACGATTCCGTCGCACATTCTTCCCTCCTCCATAAAACGACAGCTGGATGTTGTGGAGTTCGGCTCCGGGACTCGACTCGCTCGACAATCGCTTACCTATGACTCTTCTTGCGGACAATTTCCGGGCTTCTGATGCGGAATAGAAAGTGTTCGTCGACTCGAATCTTCCAGAGTCGAAGCTCCAGTACTAGTTCGTGCAGGTCGGTAAACGTCTGCCGCGACCAACTTCAAACCCTACGAGCCGTTGTTGGGCCGACTGTCGGAGAGTAAAACATAAACATGGTAATGTTCGGTAGAGTGAGCAAATTCCGCATCTGACTGTTTGTTGTCGTCGTCTTGGTCGTCGTAAAGTTTAATTGCCTTGCCTCCGGGCCACGGTTTTGCTCGCCGCCGGTTTCCTCGCTGCTGTAACAGATGCCATTTTTATTAGCACGTTTTCCGCCCATCTACCACCGCCGACTCCTATCCCTACCGAACGACATGGGCTCCCAGCTAACAACCATACATCCAGCGCGCCCAACCGGCTGTTCGTCTCTCTATCTCCCCGTCCCGGGTGCGGCGGGAGCCGTCTGAAGATATGTCAAGGGAGCTATGTTTCGTTGGAGACTTGTTGGACGCCGTGCCTCCTCATTTTTTTTCACAAAATCTCCGTTGAAGTTAATGCGTACACGGAAGGCTAACCGCTTGGTGGGACGGAAGTCGTCTTGATTCTGCGAGATTCGCGAAACTCCGACGGGTATCCTCGAGCACTTCCCGTGCGAACGCAATTATTCTTCGACGGGTGAGTCTGGCGGAGTTCTTTGCTTCGTATTTTTCGATCTTCCTCATAAGAGCCTCCGCTGATATTCTCACCTGGCCAGTACTCAGGATCGCACCACTCAGCCTACAGGGAGACTTCTCCTCGACGAATCCTTTCGTGGAAATCTTCCGCCCCCTCGGATGTTTGCGACGGGGCGATGACAAGAAACTGCTGCGATGAGTTGTCATCTCAATCCTCGCGTAGTCGATATAGCGATTCGATGGAGTCCGTTCTTGTATGAGAAGATGGGAAAAGCACTGGACACGGGAGACGACCGAGGATTCCGGACAATGTTGTCGCGGACATGTTCATGTTGCGCTTATTCATCACGAACCCAAAGCCTTCCCGGTGTTCTCGTCCGCAAGTCAGCCGGATCGCCGACCTGCAGCCCTACCGCATTGATGAAATAATAACGCTGCTGCTAATTAACTGCTGCAAGTTGTGCAGCTGTTCTTCGGCTCGCTCCTCCCTGCTGCGCTGCAGCTGCTCGGAGCGGAGTCGGCGCATTCAGTGACGCAGCGTTGACATTGCGAGATGCGAGGGATGAGCCAGGCCGGACACCTCGGCCAGTTTCTCTCGCATATCGACGAATACCAGATATGATATATATGTATATGTATATATATATATGATATATATATGTATGTATCATTCGTATTCTGCGTCCGCTTGGGAAGCTTCATCGATCCCCTGAATGATTCGCTTCAGAATCATGCTATAGCTCCATAACGCAAGTTAGATGGATAGCCTCGTCTGACGTAGTTGTTCGTTTCGGGCTAGCGCTCGGAGCTCGGAGTCGATCGACGTCGAGTGTGTCACGGTTGTTATGGAATGTATGGGAGAGAATGCCCGTGGCGTTATGAAACGGATGAGCGTTCCTACATCGATGAATATTTCTCTTCGTTTGGTGAGCCAATGACCTCGCCTATTCCTCTCTGGAGCTACGATTTACGATCGCTCGCGATGTGCTTCCACCTGACAATATAAGCAGAACTCAACATGATTGAAAGAGCGACGCGGCGTCTTCTTTCTTGTCCGTAAGCGCCGAATTTCCACCGACCATCAGCCTGAAAACTCCCATGAATTCCACCGTTCTGATTTGGTGAGGGTCGATCATTCGATAGCACGTTCCTTGGGCGAATGGCTCAAATCATTCGACTCCTTTGCGATTCGCGAACCAGGTGACTCCGGTGCTTAGGTAGTAGACATAGTATGTCAGAGCGCAGTCACGATTCCCCGCGTAAAGCGCGTTTATCCCCACGGTTTCTCGGTCACACAAATCGGTCGGGGTTGGCTTCGAGACTCCGGTGTGCGTCGCGCTTGTCGCTTTTGAATGAAAACTTGGCTCTACTGTTCCGGCAAGAATTTTCTCCACTGTCTCCTGCTTCCTCGAGGATGATTATGGGGTCTCTTTCGACGAGTCCCCCTCGGCCGGGACAACCAGCGAACAAGCGACTCGTCGACCCTGGCTCCAACCCGGTCGGCCGGACGCTCGAGCTTTTTTCCTAGGTCTTTTCACCCTCTATCTCTCTCGCCACTCGCCGCACACTCGTCTTCGTTCGGCTGCTCCCGCGAGACCCCAAGTCTCTCCCCTCCCGTCGACAATACAAGGTTACTGCAACAATGTCGTTGGTCGTCGGTGTTCAATTACCTTGCTGAAAATTATATAGACGATATGGACGAGGAGAGCGAAGAAGACGACCAACGAACGAAAAAGTGAACATTGAAAAGCTATCTGACCGACAGTTTGGTCGGCGGTGCCGGCGTCGCCGTCGACGACCGGTGCGCCTCTTCACGGTAGAGCTCGAGTTAGGGAGCGTCGAGGGATCGCGAGCAGCGAAGCGAGAGGCTCTCCGAGCCGGATTGAAAAACATGAGACAGGGTCCGATCGATTGGGGAAACAAGTTCGAGAAGGAAAGGCACCATCGGAACGTCATCGAAATATCGTTTTTTTCTTCACTTCCATTCGAATCCACAGCACACACCTGTGTCTCGCCTGGAGCGTCTTGTCACACACTTCGAGCACTAACCGAAATCGAGGAATTGATTTTCCGAAACTCGAGAAATGAGGACAACAGAGTCTATTCCACTTTCTCCGTTTCTCGTTTCCCGGGCGACTGCAACGAGATCGCAGATCGTGATTTGAGAAGTTTCGCGCAGGGGTCGACGACTGGCGCGGACTCGATCGAAGATGCGGAGACGGATCGTGTTTCCTCTGCATATGCTCGGCACGAGGGAAAAGTGAAGAAATAATTTCGACAAAGTCATCCGAAGTCCGACCATTCGAGGCGGTGGTCAGCACGTCGGAAGAGCATCAATCAACGAGTTTGACCTGTTGTCCTTTCCTCGCCCGCTGATTACCGGCTAATTTGCTCTTGTGACCACTTAATAAGCTGCTCATCTGATGACTCACCTCGGACGTCAAGCTGCATACAAAAACACCCTCATATGCAGAGTTTTGCGCTTTGAGGGACCCTTCTCCTCTCATCGGGGGAAGCAAGGACTTTCATCGATACCGCTGACGCCTGATCAAACCTTGGCCGGAGCTCCGGAGAGCGGGGGGAATAATGACCAGAATACCTAGACAGCCGAGAGACGGACCGCTTCTCCCGGATGGAACGCACCGAATCGTGATCTCTCAAGACTAAAGTTTTCCCATATCTGACCCTATGATTGACAATGATTGACGTTGTATTTGAATCATTGGTATCTAGAAAGAAAATAGTCCGCCCACCAATTCATGGTGCCTAAATCCAAAATCCGCTCGCGGTTCGACTTCGTGGTCATCTCCGATGTAGGAGCGCTCGTTTGAGGGAGGTCTTCATGGTGTGCGTCGAAAGTTCCTTGAACAGATCCAGCATCGAGACCTCCATAAGCTGATGGCGCATAGCTACCTATTCTCGTTTCATCGAGTACTATTATTGATGCGCGATCGGACGAACGTATGTGCTCTATTCATCTCGAGCGAACTCGAGGAACGTTTTCCGGGGAATTCTTGCAGATATTCCAGACGCCGAAGATGATTATGATAAATGATAAGCTTCGAGTCTAAGCTTCGAGTCCAAGCTTCGAGAGAAGAGAGAGGCATTCATCTCATCTATAGAGAATACTCGGACGATGAGATTATACGCGGATCTTGGATCCTGAGGGATGTGCTGGTGTGAGCTACATCTGATTATTCATGATTCGCCATGTATGATGGAGTTGGCCGTTCAAGCCCCGCCGAATCCAGAGGTAAAAACATGCGGGACAGACGCCTCGTGATAGCGGGGCGGAGCGAATGGATGAAAGTTACCCGGTGGTCGAGTCTGAGCCAAACTAAGCGAGGCGAAAAACGCTCTCCTCGCCGTATCCGCGACGCTCCCATTCCACTAATACAGTGAATGCGTTCCGAATGCTGGCTGACTGACTGAGATCGTCGTTGGATTCCAACGTGTGTAGCAGCCGAGCCGTATCCAAAGTCGATAACTAGGTCGAGTCGGCGGGCAGCGGCTTCAACGATGAAGCCATTGCAGATCAAATCTAGACTCGAAAAGTTCGATGATCTCACCGCCCTCGGGTACGCTCGTGCGCTTTGTGCCTCGGTCAGTCAGTCGGCCGGTCGGTCAGCAGTCGGAACAAATTTTTCACGCTCTGCTTCAAGCAGTCTTATCAATTTGCATACACGCACAACTTGAGCGTTTTCGGTTATGATGTCGTCGTAAAAACCGTCGACGTAGGCTCAATGTCGTCCAGGTTACGTTGCACTCGCTCAGATTACAGCCTGTACGGCGCTGTCCGCTGTGAATTTTCGACCGCATTCCGCGTTGCTTCCGTTTGAATTTCCGTATACGATATCCCCGATCCGCGCAGATGCCAAAATTAGACATTGCGTAGCCGATGCGAATATCAATCATCACGACTCGTGAGAGATCCGGTCCGGTAGACAGCCACAACCTTGATCTCACATCGATTGAGACTGATCGGATTCGACTCGATAACCAGATGACACCGACAAGTGAAGCAATGATGGAATTTAAAATCGATTCGCGCCGTGAGGCAGAGTATGCAATATCTCCGAGAGGTCGTCACCTTGGACGGACAGGCGCTCCATGACAGCTTTCGCCGGCACTCCTTGTTTGCATTGAAGGTGGTGAGTATATAAATCCGAGACGAATCGTTTCCGCGAGTCGGGGGCTTCGCTCGACGTACGCCTCGTCCACAAGCCTCGCTGACGAGGTTTTCCGTAGTGTGCATGACCGTTATTCAGAAGTTTGCATGTCGTTCCTGGCTTCTCAATCTGTCTCTCTCGCCCTCTCTCTCTCTACATACAATGAATGTTGAAGCCACACCCAACTTCGTTCTGCGGTCTGACGTTCTTTGAAGTATGTCCGCCGCCATTGTATGTACACTTGCTATCGATGTTGGTCGATGATGACCATGATGATGCCATCGTCCTTCAACAACGGATATGACGATTCTGTGTTTTCATTTCCGTACAAAATAGAGAGGTTTGATGCACTTTCGTTGTTCGGTCTCTCTCTCGGATGAGCTCTGAACGTCTCTGTGATGTAGGCCCGGCCACAGTGAGGCTACGTTCGAACGAAAACGCAATCCCGTGTACCCATCTGCCCACTTTTACCCCGCTCGCTGGCCCGCCGCCACCAAAAACAGTCGTCCGCAGAGCCGGCAGAGTGAGCAGGAGAGCGAAGAGGGAGAAGAGGAAGGGGAAGATAGGAGAACAGCTCCGGCAGAAAGGAACAAGCATTCTTTACAACTAGTTGTCGTTATCATCTGGGAAAATCCTTCTCGACCCTCAGACCATCTTTCCCGGAGAGCAAAATCATGTAGCGAAGGGTTTGCGTATGCGACGGTGTAGCATGCTTCTCAGAAAGTTTGTGCAGCTGAAAAACCCATGAATGGGTTCGCATTCAAGGAAGGATTTGCATCCTGGTGATCTTGCCGTTTTAGCCGCTCACCGTTAATTTACATGAGAATATGGAGCGCAGAGCTTATAGCGATGTCTTTGAGAGCCGAGAGCGCTAATAATAATCATTTATTTGCTATGAAAATCCTCAGAATCCATTCACTGTTGCCTCAAATATTCTGAGGTGTTCCGTCCACGCACAGATGATGAGTTTTGCCGGTATTTGTACGCTGGCACCGTGTCGGGTCCCTAGTTCTAGGGCAGCTTGGATGTTAGTACGCAGTCTGAGCTCTCAATCAATGTCGAGAAGGTCCGCAAAATTGCTCTTCTCGATGAGCTTCCGACCCTCGGTGAGTTCCTTGTTTTCGGTCCCCTAGTCTCCGAAGCTCAACGGCGTCAAGCGACACGACAGCGATTCATTGATCATGGCAATAAAATTCCTCCAATCGGACATTCACTTATTGATCGTGCAGATCCATTACAACCCAGCTCGGGCCTTAATACGCCAATATCAGTTCTGCTGGCGCGCTCGTTCGTCCGTTCCCCGTATCTGTGCCAGTACAAGCCGTCACTCTCGCAGGGAAACGCACCGCTCACGTGGGTTTTGATAAGATGTATCTGGTTTCGAGGTGAGAGCTCGAGTCCGGGAACGAAGGAGGAATTCTTCGTCGAACAGGGAGGGAAACCCAAATATGGAGTTATAATCACCCATCCATCTTTAGTAGTCCAATATCGATCCAAACAGATTCGAGTATCTAAATCTACGGATCGTTGAATCTACAAATCCCGGGAATTTCCTCGGTCCACAAGTGCGAAGCTCTACCACGACGATTGCGGACGGGAACTCAACCGAGTCTTCCCCGACAGAGTCTTGAGTCGGCGTACGCTCAACATCCTGTCCCACAAGACCTGTTCAGATCGGTTCGATTTTTGTTCCATGACATTCAGGACACCGAGGTTCATGCTAGCGAAGGAGTGATTCGGCAACCGGGGGAAATAAGTGCAGAGAGGTGTCGGGAGAGGGAAAAACAGCTTGACTTGCTAATGGACGAGCGCATATGATCGATCGGCTGATCTTCAATCTCGAGCGGGCACAAAAATCTCATGATTAATTTCTTGACTCCCTCATACCGTTCGACTGTTCGAATGTTCGTCTATCCCTCCATGCTTCGCGGCTCTTCGGTCGCTCGGCCGGCTGGCCAGCAGCCCCTTCGTCCGACGGCTCACTGGCCGGCGCATACATTGATGCGTCCGGGAGAAGTTACATCATTCGAGTGATTAAGATGGATGTGCTTACCATACCTCTCGGACTTTGACGCCCCGGAGTGGTCTTGCTCCGCCGCTGCCCCCCTCGGAGCTCCGAGGCCCCGTCGGACCCCTTCTCTCGGCTCCCTGCTGGTCTTCCATATGAATGCCCCGTAGATTGAGCTCATTGTTAGGGAGAGCCTTCAAGTCCACATAAGCGCTGCACCGTGACCCGGGAAATGCGTGGTCGTGACATCGATGTCACGTGTATTATCTCACGTGCGGTGCTGAGTGGGATGCGCTTTGATTATTTGTAGAAGGGTCAGGAAAGTATATTTTTCCAAATCGTTCGGAGAAGGCCCGGGGGATCCATGGGCATGGAAATGAGATATGGCGTTGTTGAGGTTGTGCCGTTAAGCTTGGTATCTGCTGACCATAGCGTCGTGGTCCATTTATTCTGTCAAGCTCACAGAATAAGCTGACTGATGATGAACTACTAAAATGAGCTTCTAGCTAATTGTCAAGTCCGGCAGTGTAGAGTAGACATTACGCGTGGGATACGTTTACGAATGCATCATCCGCATGCGTAGAGAAGATAGACGTGACATAGTTTCCGGTCAATGACTGAGAGAAATTCGAGGCATCAGGGTGGCGTGCTCTCCCGAGAGGAAACGTTTTCAATCCACGGACTCGCGCCATCGGTGAATCGCGTTTTGACGTTCGTAGGAGCCTGCTGTCCCTGTGGGGCTGGGGCTGCGAAATGACGCGCATGATGAGCAGAAGTGCTCGATCCAGAAAGTGTTAGTCGGATTATGCGAATCGAGGGAGCTTTTTCTATCTTCCTCCTCCTTGAAATGAGCACTTGAGAGACTCGAACGAGACGATCCGCTTGTGCTCAAGTGCTGAGTATAGATTTATACGACGCTTCAGAGCAAACTGCTAAACAATGACCCCCACGGAAAGCGAACAAAGTGGACATTTTCATTTTCTTGGCACCAGAGCACAGCTACATTTTTTTGTATTTCTCACTAACTACTTCCTTTCCTGGACCAGCGCAATTCTGTCACTTCTCTTTAAAAAGTTCGGCTCAGATGCCCGGCGGCTTTGTGAAAGGACGACGAGCAGCGGTTTGTTTTTAGGGCAAGCGTCGTCTTACCTTACATGAGCCTTGAACGTTGTCCAAGATCTCCTTCCGATGAGCGATCCAAAGCCACTCGAACTGATGGTCGTTGGGACGATCGATTCCTCCGCTTGAAAGGCTTCTGATCTTCTCATTCCGAGCGGAGCCACGGCTGCCGAGCTCTACCGAGCAGCAGCAGTAGCGGCCAATCACAAATATAGAACCGGTTACACGGCGACTTAATGAGCTGTATCGTCTCACGTACGGCATTGACTCACGCAACAACGCAGCGGCCATGCGAGACGGAGTGACCGACGTGGACGCTCGATCCAAATTTCCCATTGATCACCTTGGCGGACGGTGAGCACTCCGGGGAAACGATTAATCCATCCGGAACTGTTCATTATTGTTGATACGTGCCTCCGAAATGAGGATTTGTGGGTCTAGGCTGGAAATACGGGGATGATACTCTGGGAGGAATCGCCCTTTCCCTTCGTTTTTTCCCCGCAACAGAGCCACGAATGCGCGATTCTGCTCGAGATATCTTCCCGGGACAGGGGGGAAAGGTTCGAATCATTATCCGGTCGGAGAAAGGTGACGAACAACTCGTGATCCGAAATTCATACTCAGAGCGATGGAAACTCCCGTCAGCAGCTGTTGAGGGGGACAGTCGATAGGGAAACAGAATTCCGAGGGAAAAGAGATTCATCGAAACCGAGCTGGACACGCGCTGTGATTGGAGACTCCGGTCTCTGCCGCACCATTATTAGATCTGGAGAAGTTTGCGAAGACCCTCTCGAAACTGCTGGAGCCGCATTGCTAATGAACACATAGACATTTTTACATGGGTGCTGCTGCCTGGCCACTGAGCCTGCCCCGGTAGCTCGGCTGGCCAGCTAGCTAGCTCGTGGGTAGTTTGCGGGTGGGGCAGGGTGTCCATCGGTCCCTGGCCCGCCTCCCGTTTTCTCATAAAAATGCTTCGGTATTCGCCTGTGGTCGGACTTTCATGGTCGGCGCTCTCGACAGACCGAAAATGTGAGAGCGGAGGAAAACGGAGCAGTTCGGACGAAAAAATTCCAGCGGGATCTTCGAGCTCCGCTCTTAAGTTTGGAGACAGACGGGAAGACCAAACGTGGCGCGTTTTTGGGTTAATAACAATACGTACCGATTCGGCCGCAGGACCAACACATGCGTAGCCGTAATATTCGATTGAGCGTGGCATTCCATCGCGCCGATCGGGAGACCGCATGGCTCGTTTTTACGCAGGGGCTGATCGGTGGATCGAGCGTCTCGCTGCAAAGTTCATGGGATTCCGACGCTTTCTTACATTTCTATCACGTACCATTTCATTCCGCGTATTTTTGTAATTCGTGCAGTCCGACGATTTGCAGTGACCTCGAGAAGAGCTCGAATCGATGTCGACGCGCTCTGCGTGGTGGGTCCAGCCGAGAATTTTCTCTCCCGCGACCTGCAGTCTAATCTATGAGCTTTGCGGAGCCACAGGAGCCTGTGTCTATAGATAGAACACTGAGCTGCTCCTGTAGTTTTGAAAGCTCAGGATGTATTATGAGCTCGAGAGATTCAGGTATCTATGAGATTCAGGATTCAGGTACGAATATACTGGAGCTGTCCCGCAGCTCGGGGAGGAAAAATTCAATGTTCCCGCTAAATATATTCACAATCGGTGCCGTTCCTCCAATCGACTGAGGAAACGCGATGTGTACACCGGAACTCGGCGGCTTGAACTTCTTTGTGAAAGAGTCCCCCGGAGAGAAGGCCGGAATGAGTTAGCGTCGTCCACTTTCCCGGCATCATTACATCCAGCTGATCGACCAAGCTGTGAGCTTATCCGCGAAACTCCCTCGCACGATCCCGTTGAGAATTCGTCAGAAACCAAGTTCGGGATATGCACCGGGGAGGTCTGCGTGCGTATCCATCTCCTCAACTTACTTGTCCTTCCAGATCAATAGCTCGACCGCTTGTTCGGAGAGGAGGGCGAGTTCCTGTTTTTTAGTAGCCTAAAAACCCTCTCAACAACCCGACGAGGTGCTCACTCGATCATGAGAATGTATATTCACCTTTTCGGTTGCGGTCAGTGGAAATTATCCAACAAGGCCAATGCAAAAACTGCTATCCGGTACAGGAAGAGAGCCCGCGTTTCTATGAAGCGAAGTTCTAGGCCCCTGTCACAATTCCTACTTGGTAGCCAAGCCGCGGGATTTTTCTACCTTACTTTTATTCTGGAACCGCAACCTCGGTTTGCACCCGATTGAGGTCCCGGGCCCGTCCGAATCGTCCACTGAGAGGTCAGCGAATCAATACAGGGAATTTTCCTCAACCCATCATCAATCTTCAATGCCTCTAATTTGGAAACAGATTCTCCTCGGAGCCGAGCTCCTAGGAAAATTAATATTTCCCGAGAGCCAGGAAAGGGAGTAGAGATGAGGAGCCGAGTATTATCCGACGGAACTCTCGCTCCCTACCAAATGCAAGAAGAGATTGGCTGGCAGCGAGGACGACGACTCGTAGACGTAAAATCGAACGTGCAATAAAGTGCGAAGAGAAGAAACGGAGGAGCAAACGAACAAAGAATTAGGCTCGAGTCTCGTGCGCGAATAGAGCCTAACGGACTGACTGCGGATCGTTTTGTTGAATTTTTCTTCCCGATGGCCACGTTCTCGCGGCCCTACCCTCTCCTTCCCCACCCCACGTCCGTCCCGAGAAGAGCAAGCTTGAAAAACTGCCGGTCGTACGGCTTGAGCCCCTGCTGAAAGATTCTCCCTTCACCGGGTAGGGTTTGACCTCGACCGATTCAATCGCTTGCTGACGATCCGCCATACCGCGGTAACGCGCGCATTCTTCCGCCCATGCTCACACGGAGATCTCGATTGAGTCATTCCGCCTTCATGCCCATGGCTACTCATCAATCAGAGTGGGATTTTATTCCTCGAACGAGTTTGGAAAGTATTAGACCCGAGTTCGGCTCGAAGAGCGCTCCCTCACCTACGTGGGGACGACAGCTGGTGATTTCTCCTGGAAGCGACACCGGAAGCTCGCGGGAAACCCGTCCCGGTTCGGAGTCGTCCCAGTCCCAATGAACGAATAGTGCGGAGCAGCTTTAGTGCATCCGATGACTCCAGATGGACAAACGCAGGAACAATGGAACGGAAAGTTGGGCAACCACAGGGCAGAACTTGGAACGAGCTGACCAGCTGTTGTGAGTTCGAGTCGCATGCCAACATGCCAGGTTGGCGGACAAGGTAGCTTCCGCTCCGGCAAGCTCTTGTGGCCCGGGAACACGTTCGAATCATGTGCGAGCGAACAAACAGTCGCCAAACACGAGTCGTCGTGAAGCATATCTTCGTTCCCGGTGTTCGAGCGAGTCTGCTCTCGCTCAGGAAAGTCGTCGGCAGTTTGATTCTCATTTTGCGGTCTTCGAGTCCGGAGCAATACCTGAAGCCTGACAGAGAACTCCGACGTCCATCTCCCGCTAGTGCTTCCTGAGAGCCTTTATCGGCGAATTTAGTTAGATTCCTCGCAAGTTCACAATCACGAGCAGCATCGGAATATTTCCGTTAAGAGATCTGAGGCTTCGATTTCGGAACGCGTTGCGGCGAGTTTGCAGATATAATTAAGGGAGAGATATAGCACACAGTTCGAGTAGAGGGCGCGAAGAGAGACGGAACGATAGTGGGGAGAAATTCCGGGGGATTATCGGAGCCTCGTCTCGACGATGGCGACTCGCGGAACCAGCCTCCGTCCGCTCCCTATATAATGTTAATCAAGAGATAAGCCTCCATCCGAATATTCGTTTTTTCCTTCCCTGTTTTGCCCCTCTTTCCCGCCTGCGAGCCGGGAGGACTTCTGGGAGAAAACGGTACGAGTGCAGCTCTTCAGATCATATCAAGGCTAATGTCTCCCGTCATTCAATCGAGCCCTAAGGGTGTAGTCGTATCGAGCTGCATGCGGAGGCACATCGGTGTCATTCTGATTGGACATGGATGTCGTCGAATGATATTCCAGTCGTCTTGACCGTCCGATGTCGGCATCGGCTGGCCGAGGGAGGATAATGTGGTACGATTAGAGATTGTGTCGGGCTCGCAGAGGGATCGATAGGGAAACTTTCTGAGCTTCCGTGTTGTCCTCAATCAAACCCAAGTTTCTCAACTTGTTCATAACCAGAATAATCGAAACGGTCGCGAATCATCCCCGGGGCTCCCGTCCTCGGACCGCGAATTCTCGGCGTGAGTCTCATTTCGGCACGATGTGCGTGTCTGAGATAGGAGAGACTTCAAGAATTTCGGTGACGAATCTGCTGGGAATCCATCGGCTTCTTTTCCGAATATTCACAGGTAATTCACCGACGCTAGCTGCCAATACGTGATTCTCATCTTCGTGCCTCAGCTCCTCGTTTTGTTTCAATTAATCCGATGACAGCTGGAGACGACCGAGGGGTCGAGAAGACAAACTCGGTGACCGTGCTTAGATCTGCGGAATCATCAGCATCAGCTTGCACAACGTTACCTGGTGGGAATTTCTCCGAAGTTCCGCGACTTCTCGGAACCATTACTCTCAATGTGACTATGAGAGACCAGCGAGGGAGGATAGTGGCCGAGGAATCGAAACCCTCCGCAGGGTGGACTGACTAAAATCCTCAGTTTCTCCCGGTCCTGTACGGGGCCGATGGTGGATCAGTACGCATGGAGCGCACGGAGGGCTCTTCGGGGAACTCCCCGACGGAGATCCCTCCACGAGTCGATATCCGCTCAGAGTGGATGTCGCATTTCGCTAATAATGAGTTGATGAATTCCCAAGGATATCATCTCCGTGTTCCTCTCGGCCAAGGCCATGCAAACACGGAAAAAGAGGAATGGGGGAAGTTTGAAAGTTGGAAGAGTCGGACGGCGGTAGAAGAAGCCAGTCTCGTCTTATAGGGACAGCCATTGAAGTCGTTGTAGCTATTAGGCAGCTATTTTGTAAATCGACTTTGAGGATTTAAAATCGATTTCGTCTGGCTTCTACTGCTCTTCTCCGTTTTCAACTGGTTGGACTCGGGGGACGACCAACGAACCGACGGACAGAGCGGCCAACCGCCCGACCATCCAATCGAGCTGGAAATCGAGGAGCATTGGACAGCGGCAGAGAACAGCGGCGCCAAAGAGAACTCTGCTGATAGAGCGATCTTTAAATCCCACCAAGAATTGACCCCGACCACATAAGCCCGAGGTTGTGTTGAACAGATTCGAAAGGGGGCAGCTTCCCTGGAATGGTCTGTCTCCTGTGTGACTGAGAAGAAAGAGGGAAAATTTGAGAAAATGGTGTTCACCCTGCGCCGCGTTCTCTGGTCATTCTCCCCGATTCCCGAGGTTTTCTTCCCGACGCGCATCCATCGCTGGCCCTGATCTGAGATTCTTATGGAAGCTTTTCAACAGGTACATTGCAGCAAAATTACTTCCAGCCGAATGACGGCGGGAAGTTTTTTCGAGATCAAACTGTCGGAAGCATCAATCCTTGTTCGAATCCAGGCTCGTCCGTTGAGGTCTGCGTAACGCTGAGCCTCGAACGCCGCCTTCTGTCATGCAAATGAGGCTAACAAAGGCTCTCACGTTCCGTGGAACCTTTTTTAGAGAGCCGAGTGTAGAGGAAGCATGCGTGCTTTCTCCACGTCTCTCTCCCCTCTCGGAGCATAAGAGACGCTTGACGCGAAACTTCGCGACGCGGAGGTGCTCCGAGCGGGCTCCGCTTCGTGCTCCTCAATTCTAGAATCCACTGTTTCAAAAGGGACTGAAATAGAACAAGGATGGGAATAGAGCAGGAGGATGATATCGAGAGATCGCAAGGATTTCGAGCTCATATGAACTTGACGTGGGATCAGCCGCTGCTGTGAGCCGTCTTTCTCATGGACAACACGCCGATGCTGGGATTTTCCCGCGGTCTGACGTGGGACGTACAAGACCTTTTGTAAACTACAGAGTGCAGTGCTCGGAGGGAACGAGTGACGAAGGCTTCTCGTTTCTTATCCGCGGTTCCACATGATTCGGGCTCCTAACTGAAGGAAGTGCCCGAGGCGGACCATCTACCTTTGCCCCCCCCCCCGCGACGAGGTCCCCGCCGTTCGAGCTTCATGGCATGCGAAGGATCAGAAATATTTGTTATGAATTCCCTAAAGACTTCCGACGCTCATAACGGTGGGACACCAACGATGATGAGAAAATCAGTTTATTCTCCTACTCACGCATCAAATGCTCTGTACAGTGTTTGGTACAAATTAAACTCTCTATGTTTGGACATCCGGGATGTCTGATTTTCTATTCCAGATATTCCCATGGTCACCAAAGGACGTCGCATTCGAGAGCTATTCGCTCGGCCGTCGTGATGCCCGGCTCGTTGAAGTATACAGTCCCCCCGATTCTCCGATTTCAAGGGATCTTCGACTGTTCTCGGCAGTATGGCTCACAGGTCTCTAAAACGTCCTTGATTTTCTTCATGATAGATGGGATTCTTTCGTACGGTGCCATCTCAGCCCATTCATGCATATAGATTGGTACAGGGTGGATGTTCTGAAGGCGGAGGAAGCGTTCTTTCAAGGCCGACCGGACCTGCAACAGAAGTCAGACACCCCCGTGAACGCTCTCATCTTGAAGGCGTGGCGGGATGGAGAGGGAATCATCGCCGGTTGACTCACCATTTTTAGGGATTTCCGTTCGTCAAAACCTTGACGGCTGTTGACCCGAATTATTGCCACCACTTTGCAGTCCTTCGGAAGACCCTGCAATGACCAAGTTCGAGGGGTGAATTCCGATGTAATCCGTCCTCCGGGCAATTTGGCACTAAGACGTCAGCATCGTTCTAAGAGGTCTCGGACCGTTTGGATTCTTACCTCGAAAGGGTTTTCCTCCTCGGACAGAGCGATCGGATACTCGCCTTGTCTCATGGCGATCGCGAGATCGGCGATCGTTCCGAAAGGCGTCACCACGTTTCTCAACAGGAACTACGGATTGAAAAAAAGCGTCGCGGCTTCCACGTCGTATATTTGATTCGGAAATCATCCATCGCGATCCATGAGCAGAAGGCCCGAATCGAAGGAATTACCTGTTCTCCACCAAGGCCCATCTGCAGAGCATTGGTCACTTCGTCATCGTTTTCTGCCATAGCCCCCGTCAGAGCCGCTGATTTCAAGTCCGGAAGAAGTTGATACGGCGAGTTCTCACCGAAACGTAAACGAAGGCATTGCTCCAGCTGCGAACGTTAATCGTTCCCGACTTCATTTCTGAACGAATCGCGAGGAGAGAATTCCATCTGCGCATCAGCAACCATTCCGTGGACAAAATTATCTCGATTTAGTAAACTAAGAGGGAACTCACGAGCAGGAGCTCAGAGGCGAGAGCTCTATTCAAATTTTTGAACAGCAGCTGATGTTCTTCTTGAAAGAACGCGTCGAGCTGGAATCCAAGGATTCGAATTGAGTTTCGGGAAGTGAAGGAAAAGGGCAAAAGAAATTAAGCGCTCGCGATGAATCTCTCCAGGACCTTGCAGGTTCCCGAGTACATCAGACCAGAGCTCCACGCGATGAGCTTGACTATATCGGAATGGCTCTGGAGGAATTCATGGATATTTGCCAGAAGAGGAAAGCTATCAATATTGCGAATCATTCTTTTCTATGACGGATGCGATCCGGTTGGAGTCTTACTTCTCTCTCGGGGTAGACGTCGAGAACGGCCATATACAGCAGATATTTTGTGAAAGATACGTGATTCTTCCTCAGGTGATCAATCCCATGGGGGACTTCGGCCAGCAGAAGAGCGAGCTCTCGCAGTTTGGGATCAGGCTCTGGAAATATTCGAGATTGTATTCGGACCACATATTTGCCGATGAAGGAATAATTCGGCCTAATCTTAATTCACAGCAGCGCGATCTGACTGGCGGAAAGACACTTGCCCGTAGTGTTAACAGCTAGCCTCGCGAGAGCTGAGCAGACACTCGAAAAGCCAAAACGGATTCCAGGAATCTGAAACGATGTCGGGAATGAGTTTCAAGGCGGATCTGATATCTCAGCTTCTGTCAATCTCGAGCACGCGCTCCTCGCGTCGAAGAGTTCGGAAGTCCATCGGACGATGGTGGGCGTTGAGGGATCCCGAATCCCGGGCGAGTGATCAAGAAATCTCTCATGAATTAGCGATATAATTTTCAGCGGGAATTTTCCGGATCGAACCAAGCGGGTCCATCCGTGGAGATCCATCAGCTCACCTCCTCTCTATGCATAAGGAGTTGATCCCTGAGAGTTTCGACACTGTTCCTCGATAAGCAATTTTTAGTCGCGTCCATTTCGTTCAATCGAACTATCTGAAATGAGTTGATGGCATGGAGACAATGGAATTCAGGTGGAGCGGATTTGGAACGTGGGAAAACTTCCGTCATACACAATCAGCTCATATCATCATCACGATATCTTTTACTGACCTCGTTGAGATTTTCCGGCGAGGCGTGTCGCCGGTAAGCATTGTGGAACTCATCACAATACAGTGGAAGGCTTCTGTATGCTGCTGCTAGTCGTCGAATCTGCGAAACGGATAAAATATCGATTTTCCCAGATTCCCTTCGATTCTACGCTTCGAGGCGGAACTTTGACGGTAAGGAAAAATGATCAAGCGAGAAAGAGAGGGGGGGGGTAATTCAAAAGCGTCATAGAGATCCAAGGACAGACGAACCGATTTCTCGTCGAATTCCTGCAGGTGAGTCGCGATAATCCGGAAGCATCTGACGAGATGGTCCCTATTAGATAAAATAGAGAAGATATTAGCGACCGACCTCCCGTGGCGGACCGAGGAATGCCCTGAACGTGTGTAGATGATTTGCTGACCGGACTGCTTTGCTCATTATTCCATCCGGTTTCCGTTCCGATGATCTGGATCCGTATGCGGCGTTCGCGACCATCCGAGCCGCTAGGCGGGGTGGACAAGCTCCCATGAGCCTTGAAGTCTTCTCGAGCACGAACTCTCGCGTTTCTCTGCTAACATCGTTCTGCAGACAAAACTTCGCTGCCCTGGAAAGGTTTAAGGAATAAACTTAGCGACTTCGAGAGCTCCCCGAGGGTGATTGATTCCATCTCGCGGTACCCACTCGAAACATGCTTGCGGATTGTCTTCATCCAGCTCTCGGAGGATTCTGTTGTCGAAAATCAATGGTAAGGATGAATGAAGGGTGTCCGTCAGAACTGACCGATCACCAAGCTGGAAGGGAAACGAAATCAGATGTCATGGACGAATCAAGACCAAATGCAGAACAGGTCCCGATGGTCGGCTGCATTCACTCTGAGAGGGCAATCAGCCAGCGCGGGATTGTACCAAGTCGATGGCGAGCGAGATCTGGGCGGCTTGTTGGCAGTCTATATCGCTGATATATTTTCTCAACATCTGGAAGATTCCTTGGACGAGAGCGCTGGAGGCTTCGAGCTGTGAAATTCCAGAAAACTCATGAAAAATCTCGCCATGACCATCTCGGGGGGAATATCCGACGCGCGTTCACGCCATCAACTTCATGGTGAGTGCGCTCACGTGCAATAGACCGGCGATCCTGACGAGTTCCACGCATTCATCCAGATCGAAATGACGCAGTCGGATCAGGATAGTCCCGGCGAGTTTCTGGAAGGCTGGATCTTCCGTGGGGGCGAGCGTCGCATCTTGACTCTGGGAAAATACTTATCAGATCAGCAGCATGATCCCTCACGGAATTTCGTTCATTAGCATGACTCCGCGACAAGCTCGAGATACTTGGGCTCACGCTCACCAAGAACCTGTAGTGTTTCATGTATCTCACAAGATTGTGATTGCTGGTACCGTCCAACTCCTCCTCAAGGGTCTGCAGGGAATCATTGTGCTCTTAAATCATCTTTCAATCAGAGTATAGCCTCTCAGGGGTCTTCGACGACGAATCTAGAGGTGCTCGCCACTCACAGCTCTAAAGTCGTCCATCGTTCTAGCGAACGGAAATGATCCTCTCGAGGGAGCCGGATATTCCGGATGGGCTGGCTTTCCCTCAGGTACATCTAGGAGCTGAAAATATATACGTTCGATGATCTTTGAATTCTTCTTCACACTTTCGGGAAAGGCTTGCGGCATGGGGGATGTAAATGATGAAAATGCGACATTGTATCTGTGAAATCCGTCCCCTCATTCAAACGCTGCCGCTCGGAATAGGGGAGAACGGCTCGTCCGGGGCAAGAGCGCGGGACTCTTTGTCACCGTGAATAAGCTGACCCGGACTTGACAGCAATCCACGGAGAAACGTTGAGACAACGTTCGTCAAGCGTGTGCGTATCGAATGGCATGTAAAATGGCAGGGAGGAGTTCCGATGTGTCCCTCCTCCTGGGAACTCCAGGATCACTGTCATCTTCTTCCGCTACAGACTCAATTCCCTGCCCGTGAATTCGATCTCGCTTCTCGGAGAGAAGCTCCCAGCCCTATGCTGAGCTTAGAAATCGCCATCCCTTGACGGTCGACGAGTCACAGCTGCTTCTCCCAACACCAAGCACCACTTCCAGTTGATCCGCGCGGATACTTCACTAGGCATTCCAAGTGGCTGGAGAGCACTGTCTCTCGCTCAGATCGATGCTCTTGAGGCCTGAGCGCTATCATCGAAAAGAGGCTCGGCGCGAGCCTCCCCAATGAAACGATGTCTGAGTGAGAAACATTGAATATATACTAACATATCTTACCTTGGGTGTCAACGCAAGGCATCTATGGGACCTTTGCGCCGCTATTGCAAGAACTTTCGGCGCTCTCACAAGTGAGCGGAACAAGGGAAACATTCCGATGCGGGAGTGTCTTCCCGGAATCCACAAGAGGAATGAAATTTCCCGAATAAAGTAGAACGCGCGGACCAAACTCTGTTCGAATGCCGCAGCGTGTAGAGTGGTACTATTTTCATTCTATTCGTCTCGCCCGCATCCGATGAGCATGTGTTTGGAGTCAACAAACAGACGGCGCGAAATTCGAAATCCGTGCTCGCGCTCACCAACTTGCCTGATCGAATGCGTTTCACAGGTTTCTTCCTCGGCATCATCCGGATGATTGCGAGGAGTCTTTTTGCACCTCGAACTAGTTTTTCGCTCCCCGCGTCGCTTCCTCGGTTTCTTCTCGAATATTGATCGGAAAGGCTGTATACGTGGGCGATATCTACTCTCGGAACCAACGTCGATCCAGGAGGCTCCCTCAGAGCTCGTATCGGGGCAGAATACTCGATGAAGTGATCGGACGGACCATCCTTGACGGCTTTGATTCGTTCAACGATCGAGCGTTCGTCATTCCTGCGTGGAAGCCCACTCCGCATTTTCCCCGATTTCATCCACCTCTGAGAGGAATCGATCATTCACCATCTCCGAAACGCCAAGAATTCCTCGGACTACACTCCAGTAACGGTCGTTGGGCTCAGTTCAGTCAGCTCGAGGAAATCTCGAGAGAGCTCGGACTGACCAGGCGGATATCGCGATCGAATTCAAGGAGCGGTGCCGCTGTGCTACTGGTGTAGCTCTCGCTTGGAACTGACTCGGTTGGGCTGAAGTGGACCATCCGCGAGCCTCGACCTTCCTAGGAAAATGAGGTTTCGTCGTCTCGAGCCTCTTTCCCTCCGGACAAGAACTTCTCGACTCGATCCGCACGGATGGAAACTCAAGCCGTTCCCTTGGGCGAAACATTTGTCGGGAAATTCGTTGCGCAACTCAGCCTCGATAATGCGGGTGGTACCTGGAACGCGGGAAGAATCGCGGTGAATGAGGTCCGGCAGCCGTGCCCCAACCTTCAGATCAGCTTACAGCGTGAAAGTCATCGGAGATGCGAAGTATGGATTTCGTTGTCAGGAGTAGGCTTTCCTCCAGGATTTATCGATATTTTATGCTCCGATTCTTCAAGAAAGCCCAACAACAGCGGGGGCGGGATCGCTGGAGGCTGAAGTGACGCTATATGAGCGTCGGACTTCGCCCCCCCTCTTCCTCATATTTTTGATAATCGTTCGGTATCATTGATGATTCGTCCGCTAGACTCATGATGTAACCCGAACATTTTCTGTAACTCCTTGTCACTGTTTGCCTCTCCATGGCATTCTGGTGGTGCGTACACTAAAGCTTCCTATACGCCGCAATTCGGATCGGTCTCTTCAAATCTGGATCTGAACTTTTTTCCGTGCGAGCCCTTGCTTGTGGAAGTAGCACGTCGCCTATCATACATATGTCGCGGTCTGCTTCTCACCGGGACAGAGACCTCAATAAGCTGTTAATTGCACAAGCTCTCTCTTCTCCGTAAATTTTCCTAGCCAAACTCGTGTCTTTCAGACCCCCGGGCGCATCTCTAGAGTCTAGAGTCTAGACCATCGACGATGGGGCCGGAACCCATGAATTTTTTTCAATGTCTTCTCAAGCTCAAGTTCTCACCCATGGCCACGTCAAGAATCGACTGGTCCCCATTCGGCTGTCTCATTTTTCCGCTGCAAGTGGAAGCCGAAGGCGTGAGTTAGATATATTCTATCAAGCACCTTCTGCATGCCTCGAATTCCCCCGCTCCCCGAAAATTCGCCTCGAAGTTTGAGTATTCCCAAAGCTATCACCTTCGACATCGTCTCTCGGCAAGAAAGTAGTAAGACGGAGGGTAGGAATGACCTTTGAGGCACCTGGATTACAGTATCTTGATGATGTTCGCGACTAGGCCAAGTCTGCTAGGCCGTGTTTCCTAATCTAGAGGGTACGCCTTTCAGCGTATTGACTTGTACGGCAAAGGCAAATTCGGTTATTCTTTGATCGACCATCGAGGTGTCTGTTGACTGCCTTAAAAGTGAGTGCATCGATTCCTCCAGAATTGAATGGAAGACCATCAAGACTAACCCCTGCGAGCCTGTCACGTCTTCATGTTTAGGCTATCTGGGTGGAAAATAGCTTTCACTTTACGCAAACCCAAAAAATGGATCGAGGTATGACGGAGCGTCCAACGTCTGGGTGCTCCCGCTTCAACCAAACCAGATCGGGGCCGGCTTCAAGAGAAGTCTGTCAGCCTTCCATCAGAGCCGCTCATTGAGCGCTTGCGATGTGTTGCTTGTCTTTTTCGCTAATCGGGATGCCTGCACAACTGTCTACAAACTGGTGACCCGTTGCGGGAAAGACGAAAAACGACGAGAGGCACCAATCAGACACGGGAAGCGGTAGCTGTCACACTTCTGGCCAGAGTCGCATTGTCCAAAGCTGTGTCGTATATATCGCGCCACCGTTAGATGCCGGCCGCGAGTCATACCGCCTTGTTGACAATGCATGGTTCTAATCGCTCCGATATCCCTGATGTGCATTGATCTTTCCAGCCGCATCGGTTCCTCTTGTCACAATGAACTTGCTGCTAGAAGCGACCGTGGTCTCGTCTTTATTCCTCGTGACCCAGGCAGAAGCAGAATCTGATTGGATATGCATCGCTCCGGATTTCTCGAGCGGACCTATACCGCCCGTCCTGCCGGATTCTTACCACATGGTGTTTGAAGTGAATGATCTCGTCGGAAAGAAGCGACATACAGATGAAGTTTGGTGAGCATTGTCTTCTAACCAAGAATATTCCTCAATTTCCATCGGCATCGAGCTTCAAGCGGATGGTGCCGCGTGAGACTCTCGAGCCAGAGGCTCGGCCGTGGCTCTGCACTTCCTACGACCCTGAGTCTGAGATTTCCGATAGGTACGACTGGCCGAATCAGAGAGCCCGGATCCGAGAAGTCGATGATTCTGGCGTAGCGAGAGAGATCGTGAGTTTCTACAACTCCAACACCGGCTTCCGCTACTCGGAGGGCGGAAAACAATCCGTTGACGGGGACGTCAACCGATTGAACAGTTGTGCAGTTTTCAAATTGAGCGAACACAAGAACACTCCGCTCTTTGAAAAAGGTGGTCGACCACTGAACATGGTTGATGTGTACCAGTCTCTACTTTTCGGCGGGAAATATCAATTTGCATTCATGGACAGTGTCGCGGACGCAACGAGCAGATTCATCAAGAGCAATAGGTTCACGTCTTGCATAACGGACAGGGTCACGGGTCGACGACTCAATGTGACTTATCACTGGACACTGGATGGTAAGACATCATAGTCCCGGAAATCATAGATTCATGAGAACATTGCTCGTTGGATCTTCCGCTCGCTGAAGGGATGGGTATCGCTCTACAAAATTTGGAGCTCCTCCGCTCCGCAGGAAAGAGTCCCATCAGGTTCGAAATCGACGGCGGAGCTCTCGATGGCGATAACAATACAGAATACAGAATTCGTCAAGTGGCTTCAGTCTTGCGGTTTGATCGGGATCCCGAAATGGACAACGATCTCTTCGTGGTGAGTTTCCGGCTTCGAGAGATTGACTAACTCGATGACCGCAAGGGACCGACCCATGTCTTCTCGTCAGACGAGTGAGCGGCCACCGTCTAACTCTACTCTCTGTGAACTCTAGGTCCCACGAGACCTCAAATGTTCAGATGATCCTCGTATCATACCCGTCGACGAGTTCCCGCAGCTCTCGCAAGATTTCGCTTGGCGGGAGGAGACTCTGTTTTCCGCTCGAGACCAAGATGGCCGCGTGCTTGCAAATGAGACCTCAATCGAGAACCGTCAGGTAGGTTTGTTCGTTCCTTCAATTCCTCCAAATCCAAGAAATCCTCATGAGAATGATTTTGACAAACGCGCACTGTGTGCTCTCCTTGCGTAGATTTATTCATCAAGAATTTTCGGCCTCGTCCGCATGGACTGGATCCCGACGCTCCGGGACGGCAAGATGTTTCAAGATTACATTGGCAAACCGATCACGGTCATTGCCGATGTTTTTTTCAAAGCCATTTTCATCATTGAAAAAAACACGGGCTCTTGCTCAGTGCTGCCCATGGCCGGAGAATTCGCGCTCATTAAACAGACTGGAACCGCTTCTTTCGACATCCGAGAGCCTCTGGATCTGCTTGGCATGACGACCGAGCACGTGGAGAAGGGAGAGGTGAGCGACATCATGCCGTACCGCACGTCACCGACCGACCGGAGAAATCCTTGGAGATTCATGAGTGAATCTGGAAAATTCGCAGAACATGCTTTCCAGTACGTCGAGAGAGGATCCCGCGTCACCGTATTCAGTGACATCGACGAAGCACCGGATGGAACGATCGAGGTTCACGAAGCCACCTTCAGGTACGATGAAGAACTCTCTCAACTCTCGAATGGGGCTTTCATTTTCGTCCCGACGTCGCAGCTCAATCGGAAATTTTTCGCAGCCATCGACGAAAGAACGAAGGTGAGTTCTATTGTGCAAGCTGTCTGCATGCAGCCTTGAGGGGAGATCGAGAGGCTGCTCGAAGGCTGTGAGGATACGATCGATATCGACCCTGTTTAAGGCGTTCGAGAGCACTGAGAAGACTTCATACTTCGACTTCAGAGCGGACTACGCGCATCTCGACGTCTTCGAGGCGGCTATGTGCGTGGCCAACCGCAAGAGACGTTTCTTCCGTATAAGCTTTAGGAGTGAGTGACGTCAAGTCTCTGAGCATTGCATTCTTCCGGGAGATAAATCAGTCTGCGTACGTGACAGTCCGATGAGTCGCTCCCGTACAGATATCGATTCTGCTATCGACCGACACAACGATTTGATGGGATGATGAGGAATAAAGACCCGATTCAAATTTCAGCCGACTTCAAAGAAGTCATTTACGGCAATGGATATGAGTTCCTCAATCGACTCCGAGACATGATCGCGAGGACTGGAAATCTGGGTACAGTTATGCGGGTTCAGAAACTCAAAGTGAGTTAGCAGCAATCCCTCACATGTAGACGTCAGCCGGAAGCGTTGAATCTCCCTTCCGATGGCACTCGGCTTTGATGTGTTTCGCCAGATGCTCGAAGACTTCGAGAAGAATAGGATTCACGTGAGCATGACGCTACTGGAACCCTTCCCGGAGCTCGTGAACGCAATTCAGACAACAGTGGACAGCGCCAGAGACGAAATCGTCAGAGCTCTGAATGACAGGCAGCTGGCGGTGCCCATAGAGTGGCAGGTGCGTCGTTTATCGCAAGCGGAGCTCGAGCCGCCCCCATTATGAGCTCATCTCCCAAGGAGAGGTTCTCTATGATGGTACGATATTCTGACAGTCGCCCGCTCTTATAGGGAGGAACGAATACCATCGTGCCCGAGGCGGGCTCCTTCGTCGAATTGGAGCTCTCACTCAAGGAACGAACTACTCCTCCGAAAATGCTGGAAACCAGCATGTACTCAGCCGAGTTGACGATCCCTGGAAAATCTTTCCTGGCAGGTTTGTTCCGGGAATGCGAGCAGGCCAGTCGCTGCCCATACCTATGCTGAAGGCCGAGATTTCGGTGCGGCCTTCCAGCCCTTTGATAATGAGTTCTGGTTGATGTCATTCTTCGGCTCAGGCTGACTGTCCATGCTTCTGCACGACGGAGGTACCCGCGGGTTTCATCGACATCGAGGTAGCGAGGCGCTTGCAGGGTCTCATGTTGTCTATCGATTCGCAGTTGATGCTGCGGTTCTTTGCGTCTGCGTCTTCCTTGTCGGCATCGCGGTAGGTTTCTCGGGAGTCGCCATTCGTCGAGCGCTTCCGTCAAGGCGGAGTAATGTTCCGATTTGACTTTGGACCTCGCTTCGTGACGGTGATAAGACGAATCGAAGACGAATAAGCGGATTCTTCGTCACATATCATTCAAACACTCATCGAGATTGTCCGAGAACCTCGGCCTCTCGCGAATTCGGGAATAAAATGTTTTTGTTCCATCAGTATCAGAAAGCATTTATTGGAAGAGCATCATGCTCGAAGTGAATCGCGGCTGCCGGGAGGAGCATCATGCCTCGGGGGCTTGCAACTTAGGTAGCAATGACGAAAAACTCGTTACGGGTTAAATCTGTCGACGCGTGCAAACTCCTCCGAGGCACTGGAGTCCTGTCATGCATCGTGTCGAAGGCGGACCGGGGCTGAGCGTTATTGGACAACTGGCGCCTTCGTCTAAAACATTCAAAGATTTCTTTTGCCTCAGCGATCCTGTGAGCAGCGGGAATTCCCGTCCGCGGCCTAGAGTGGCGACGGCGAAATACTCACCGAGCAAGGTGACGCACATCGGACAGCATCCGCAGAAAGTTCCATGCAGCTCAGTGACCTGATGTGGCTCGCACTCGATCTGACGACATCTTACGCCATCGCAAAAGTCTGGTGGACACACAATAGCATCTGAAAATTCTACCACGATCATGGTAATCAGAAGCGACGGAAACAGCATTTCGGTGGTCGAGGGTAGGGAAAGTCGCGACGATGCGCAGGAAACTCCAAAAGGTAGTCTGCTGACTAGGGAGAGAGGTGTTGATTAAGATGAGTGGAATGGGAAAAAACTTCTGCGCTCATAATTCCAAACCACGCATGCCCATTATTCCGGAAGGCAGAATCTATCTAGACTCATTGCGAGTCAGGCTAGATAGAGCGTGTGACACGGCTTCGGAGCGAGAGTCTAGCCGCTGAATAGCAGGCGATCAGACCAGTCATCAATTCCTATTTCACTGAGAGAGCTTGCTCTGTGGCAGGCATTCCGCATAGCTCTTCTCTCTCATCTTCCATAGCCTCTCCGTAGTGCTGAGATTCCCGAAACAAACAGCTGAATAGAGTCAGCGCTCAATCGAGTAAAACGCCTTTTCGTGAACCTTCGTTCTGGTCCCGGTCGTCGCGTGACGTTGAACGTTCCCGATTTAGTGGTCTGTCTCTAAGAGCTCGGTGGGCGGCGACATGCGGAGAGGCTTCCGATCGCCGCCGGGGAGCATCTGGGGAGGTCACTGTACCTCGATATCGTTCCCTGCGGGTTGACCCTTGTCGACCTGCCGCGCTGGGAGTACAGGAGCAATCCCTCGACTTGCATTCTTCTGAATCGATCGCGTCGATGCCGTCCTTTAAAGAGATGACATCATTATCGCAGTGAAGCCGCACATCATTAGACTTTGTCAGAGCGTGATCGATGGCTTCAGCGTTTTATGTGGAGGCCGATTGCATTTCCTCGAATCGCTTCTGATCTCTCGGCAGTTTTCTCATTGCTTCCATCGATTGCCTCGGATGTTCATGAGACAATCGATTCCTTTCCGCCATTCTGAAAAAGCGATGTCTGCTCACTCGCGCCGAGCATTCATCCGAGAGGAATGCCCCGCGACCCTGACTAGCCAGGGAATTCCGAATCATGGGTCAGCAGATCATTATTGTTACCCCCTCTCGAGCGGCTTCCCGAGACTTCATCGCCTCCTGGGTGAATTTTCCTCGTGGTAAAGTTCTGATCGGGGTCGATCATAAGGCGTATCCCGAGCGTTTCCGAAACCCGTCGCGCAAGTCCGCTGCGTCGGCATCGCAGGTCATGCTTGGAAGTAGTGCCCGGACCTGTGCGGCCAGAGGATACTTCTAGCGAGCCAATGAGTCCGGAACGATCTCAGGGCTGATCTCCGTCAGCGAATCCTCCAGTTGAGCGATGGATTTACGCCAGTGGTTCCAAACCTGTGAACCACCGCCCCTCTCATCGGGGAATCTTGAGCCGTGCCCCCGCGCACTCACCGAAGACAAAAATTAAAACGAGGGCTTCATTCGCAAAATCGGGTACAAACTTTTGTTTTCATCTCAGGTCATCTCAGGGACCTTTCGGTTCCCACTCCCTGCGAATATCTTCTGTCGATCAACTTCGATCCTAGTTATCTTGAGACGAGGATTTTGGAGAGAGTTCCCAATTCCTCCGGAAGCCCGAAATCCACTGCCGATAAATCCTTAGTCCGCCGCTCCCCCCCCAAGCTTGCAGTTTGTTTGACCAAACCACCCATGGTGTGCATTACTTCAAAGTTGAATCATCGGCGCACAACAACCGCGCAGGTAGATGAGGAGGGGAAAATTCTGATGGAGTTCCCTGAATTAGACGCGAAGCAAGCGACTTCTACGGTGTCCCACTCATCACGGGGCTGGAATATCTCGAACACAGGTGCACATGGTGGTTCTCACAAGTAAACATTCTTTTTTGAAAATGACAATCACCAGGTTTGACATGCTTTTCTGAAAGTTTCCGAGCCCCGGAGCAACCCCGAGTCGTTTTTCCCTGCTGTCCTGCATTTCATGCCCCTTCCCTGCGGGCTCCGAAACCCGGAAAAACACCATTTACATCGAAACCCGGGATATTTTGCTCATATATCAATAGAAATGGGTCTTTCCGGGCTTCGGAACCTGGGGAAAACATTTCCATCAAAATCCGAGAAAAATATCTCGGATTTCAATGTAAATGGTGTTTTTTCCGGGTTTCGGAGCTTGCAGGAAAGGGGTATGATATGCAGGACAGCAGGGAAAAACGACTCGGGGTTGCTCCGGGGCTCGGAAACTTTCAGAAAAGCATGTCAAACCAGGCGATTGTCATTTTCAAAAAAGAATGTTTACTTGTCAGCATACTATTGCAAGCGCTCGCGATGGTCACGTCCTCGAAACCTTTTCGCCCTCCGGAGACTGCATGGAGCACGCAGAGAGGCTCTATGAAGGGATGGGTCCCGGCCGCGGTGAGCCAAAATACAACTCCGATGAGCCTGAGCTTCGGAAAATCGGTATCTAGTCGTTGCCACGAGGAGATCACGCGGAGCATGAGCTCCGGGACCAGGGAACCAGCGGGAACCGTCCGGGTGGGGGGCCAGTCCCCATGACTGTTCTTATCGTCCCGCGCTGAGCGAAGAACCTACGAGAGCTGTGAAGAAATCACGCTCGCTATTCATGTGCATTGTAGACTTTGTCCGCTAGAGAGGGAACAAGATCTATGATCGACGTCATGGTCTTGGTCGCATCGATGGAAGTCCTCTGAATTGCGCAATCGCGAGCTGTGAGAGCTCGTTCTCAATTCCTGCTTGCTGGTGGAGCTTGAGCAATGCTCTAGTTACGCGATAGTGCGTGGTATTCAAGAGATCAAGTGGTCGATTCCGGGACGATGAACTTTGGCCATTTGACTGAGACATTCGGGAGGCTTGAGCGGAGAACAGATGGACGTGTGCTAGTCTAATGCGAGTACATGCAAGCGCCGACTGAGAGCCGAAGCGTTCTATATTGAACTTAGAATAATTCGAAATCCTGCCGACTACCCTTCTCTCGACTCCAGAGTCCAGGGAAGACGCCTCCAGAGACTGCTCTATGCGGGCGAGTCGGCGATCCGATCGAGACAGACGAAAATATCAATCATCGGAGGGCACTGCCTAGTAAAGAGGAAATCTCGAATGGAAAACGAAACTCTTTCACAGATAGCCTCCTTCCCGGCCAGCAGAGGGAAGAAATGGCGACCCGGAATAAGGATGCGCAACATTGAGCTGCCGTTCGCTCGTGGAACCCCTCGCTCTTTTCCGGGAAGCAGAATCTAGGGCGAGTCTTCCTGATCATAAAGCGGAACAGGCCAAGGGACCTGCGGCAGATCGGCTCGAATGCCCGGAGGTCAATTGGGAGACTGAGGAGATTTGAGGGAGTGAGGATCCAGCAGCGGCAGCTCGAAGAAGACAGACGTCACCTGTCGGGACATATCTTGATACCGCAAATAGTAAGAGAGATAGGCAATTTTGGGAAAATGTATGAAACAGACGAGCAGTTTCTGATAAACCCGCTTTTTCGAGTGTGAGACTTCAGATAACCGAGTTGCGCAGGGTGCTGACAGTAGCTCGCGGCTTCTTTGTGAGGGTATCTAGTATGCTCGAGGTACTCACTAGAGTTCTTCAAAATATCTCAGTGAGCCACTGTGAGTGTCCGAACTGAATTCCCTCGCTGGCGGACGGGAGGAATAGACGGGGAGTCTCCAATGAAAGGACACGTTTTTATTGTCAAAACACAGACTAAGATGCCCTCTGCTTGGAATATTCTCAAGCATGCTTGCTTACAGGCGGATCACTGAGGGACCACCACTGAGGAAGGAAGGCCAGCTACATGTGGTGGATATATCCATTTAGCCCGAACGAGGAGCCACGTACGTGGCGTAGGAGAATGCCAACGTAATCATGAAGGGTGCTCCTACGCTTCAATCAATCATAAGGAGCTCTCGCAACGGAAACTGTACAATGGGATCCGGATAGAGATGTCCGCGGGTAGTGGACTTGAGCGAGCGAAGTATCTACAGCATTGGCATTATTACACTCAAGATGATTGAGAGAGAATTAAACGACGTCTCGTATCCGCTCAAGCTGCCTCCGAGGATTCGGGATTCCAAGGTGATTCGATTCCCCGGAAGTAGTTGATACTGTGCTCATCAATGGCATGCGGCCGACTTCTGATGACGAAGTTGAAATGCGAGAAACGCCAGTCAGGAATGCGGTGCAGGTTACCATCCGGCACGTTGAGATCTTCTCGAACCTTGAAGGTTTCCTGGAGAGAGATGTCATGATCACTGCTAATACTCTCAAAGCGAGCCATGTAAAGCCGCAAGATCGGCCTGTACGTCATGCAGCTTCACCTTGCTTGTTATGAGGACGTCCCCGTCACTGTAATATATTTTCAGGTCGATGTTCACGTTTTTCGCATCGAGGAGCGGTGGTTCGGCGGTCCCATATATTTTGAGGTTCTTTGAGGCTCTCAGACCCAGCTTAGTGAATAGGCGGGGAATCAATCCGTAGTCGTGATCAAACTCTCTCATGTTTCCGTCACAACCGATCTGCCGACTCTGCGGAAAGTGAGTGGAAATATTTACTTTCGTTGAGAGGCTCAAGTGGTGTCTGAATCCGAGAAGTAGGAACTCAGAGTTTCGCTGCTCCGCGGGATTACATAGTTCTCCCAACCGTGGTGCATATCAACCCCCTTAGTGAGCCACCAGGGCTGCAAGAAGGGCAGTCTACGAACCTGAGCATACCACATGAAGTTTCTCAAAGAGCTACCAGCGGGGAAGTTTTTGCCGTAAACACCTACTCTTGACTGGAAAGGAAATGAGTTGAGGGGAGCATTCGTGCATTTTAGCGGTCATGAATTCCGAGGCACCTCCTCCGGAGACTTACAAAATTGAGATAGTAGTTCGATTCGAAACCTAGAAAGTTGACACCCAGGTATTCGCAGAGTTTCGCAGTTCTCGAACAGGACGAGAAGTCCACATCGAGAACCTGCCTCGTGGAAACCAAGTCGAACAGGTAATCCTGGAATCGAATCGGAGTTCCACAATATCGGTTCATCAAATCGATCTCAGAGCTAGCAACTCCCGAAATTCTGACAAACGAAAAGTTTTTCCCGTTTGTCAGGATTCTGTGCTACTGAAGCTCTACAGAGACAGAGAAAGCGTCTCGGGACCTCAGAAATTAGGAATTTGCCCGCACTCACGCCGAAAATGTCGTAAGGTAAAGCAGCGACCATGTATCTGATGTCGTTGTTGTAACAAAAACTTCGGAAGCCCCCGTAGCTCGAGGCTTTCGCAATCTTAGCGTTGTATGCTGGCTTCTTCGACAGCAGCGCGTACAAACTGGCGCCGCCTTGCGATACTCCAACGTAGTTCACCTGGGAGATCGGGGAAAGAGAAAAGCTGTGATTTGTGATCATACTCCTCCTCAGACTGCGGATACCAAGACAAAATGATCTGGACCGGACCTCACCTTCTTGTGTCCCGTTTCTCGGAGAACATAGTCGATCTGTTCCGCCAAATCAATCGCTCCAATCTCGACGATCGTGAATTCATAGAAGTCGTAGTGATCTTTCTCAGGGTCAAGGCGCTTGTGCTTCCGCCCATAGCGAGTGCCTCGATTATTCACGAGCCATACGTCGAAATCCGCACCCGCGTATGCGAAGGCTATGAAATAGAGTCTCGTAAGCGAGTCGGCGTCGCGTCGTACTGTCAGTCGTCGGGCCTATGGCTCATTTTGATAGAGTTCGATCTCTATGAGGAAAAAAGTGCACAGTCCCGCGTAGCGATATGGTCAGCGTCTTTCGTTATCAGCATGACACCCTTTGTTCGTCGGATTCTAAGAAGCGCGTCAAGCGCCGGAGATACGTAGTAATCGTCTGGGCCTTCATAGTAGGTCGATCTCATTCAGACTCAAAATGATACCATCCCAAGCCAAATAATTTATCCGTCAATCTGATTTTCTCAATGAAAAAGTTCCCTCGGGCAGAGATGATTGGCTCGGGGGAAAAGGAGTCAACGCAAGTTCCTTCATAGAAAGCCGTATCCCGAAGAGGCTCAGAGAAGTATTCTCTGTGACCGAAGATTAACAAGCTGAATCTGGATCACGAGATCAAGACACAAACAAGAGGAGGGCGCAATCTCATTTGCCGCGCTTGGCGGTCTCCGATAGAATTAGACTGTCTCTCCGAGATATCTGCTTCTCTCATGGCATGACTCTCTTAAGAGGTTCGACAGTACGCGGCTCCAATCCACCGTTAAGTCCAAAGACATGGCGACTCGAAGGCTTACCCAATGACGGCACGAAATCGAAGTGTCCTTGAGCCGGGCCACGGGGTGACCACCGCTCTCACAACCTTCGAACATCGCGTCTCCTCCGGTCACGCGTGTCGATATCAAAGAACATCGATCACGGTCTTTTGTGCTTTCTATCTAAGCTCGACATTGCATCTTCTCGATCGGAGTACACTCGACACAAAGCCTACAACCAGATTCCACAAGAATCGGATGAGATAAGATCTCTCTTTCGACGGTACTCACCGATACCATCAGGATCCATGACATAACTGTTGGAGGTCCCCAAAAGATGCGCTCCGATTACAACTGGCAACGAGGATCTGTCCACGGAGTCTTCGCGCCATAATCGATGGAATTCGATGTGATAACCGTCAGACGTTATAATTTCATGCCGCGAAAAATTGAAGCCCCGACTCGTTATGAAACCTTCCTGGGAACGGAACGATTTCGTTCATTAGTATCGAGTCAATCTGCTTCTTTTCACCCTGAGGAAGCACCTCGGGGCCCAAGATAACTAGGCTGGCTTCGAAGCTCCCGATTCCTGCTACCAGTGATATCCTGGAAGGAGACTCCCGTCTGTTTCTCTCACGAAGCTCCCTTCAGAACTTACTCACGATGTCTTTATCCTCGTCTGGATCGTATGGCTTGGGGAGTGCTCGATCGATGAACTCGTTAAGTGAACCCGTCGAGCGAGCCCACTGCAAGACAGATATCGAAAGGCATCCCACCACGATCGACAACACGAACCACGACCGGAACCATGGTCTCTTTGGAGATTCCATCCTGTGCGCGGATTCGGACACGAACTACTTTGGCAGGAACGTGTCAGCGCTCACATTGCCCATCTTTTGGATTGTTGTATCAGGACTTAGCTGTGACGTTGTCCACCGCTCTCCCAAACGAATCTCGCTTATCAAGTGGACAGAGAATTGGAAAAGAGGCAAGGCCGTCGCTGATGATATTGTGCCCAAGATTGGACCACTCGGTTTGCGATGAGACCGACAAAATGCAACACTCATTGCAGGAATTAAAAGGGTGACCTTTGAGCCGGAGCGCAATATCGACCTGTGTCTCTTGAGCCATGAGAAGAAACCGCGTGCCAGCCGCTGTTTCGAGTCGATGAAGCGGCGGACTACCGTTTCGCTGTAGTTTGCCCGCGTCATGATTCTCTTTTGGACTCTTATCCTGTTCCGCTGTCCTCGTGCGCTGATGGTGATGGGACCGCGAGAAAAAGCTGGGGTTTGCAGCTGACTTCGAAGCTAGCGCATTTCCCAAGTGTGGTTGCGGTCGAGGGAATGGCTGAGCTTACCCGATCAGGAATCTTCGGAGAGGGTTGTCATTCGGTTGCGAATTCATCGAGGAGAATAATAATCAGTCCGTGCTCATCTGTTTCCGCCCTCCCGAACCCAATGTTGTTTCTCGCAGGTGAATAACCTCGATGTAACGCGAGGCGCAACTAAGTTGTTCGCCATGTTTGCGAAACAGCCGGCATATTACCGCAAGATATCATTACCTGTTTTCCCAGCTAGGATCCGGAGTCTACCACTGCAAATCTCCGACGAGCGAACCGTTCTCCGTGTCCACCGCGACTGAGTCACGGCGAGTGATCTCTGGGCGATGACCTGCTTGATGCTCGATCTATTCTCCATGACCTCTTCTCTCGCTGACTCTCACAGCTGACTCGCCGAAGCTCAAGGTCTCACGCGAAACTGCATTGAGCTTGAGGAAGACCAAGTTGAGAAGCTACGAATGAAGGGCAGTAGATAGAATTCGCTAAAAGAGACCGAGGTCATCGCAAGGGCCTGGGAGCTCTATCGGAAGGGAAGCATTATAGATACGGGGAGATGAAGCGTTCTCTACAAGGGCATTGAAACACAAAGGAAGAAAGAACAAAGAAGAAGTCCTCATCTCGCGCAATAATCCAAAGTCGACGCCCGACCGCTTCCGTTCTTCTCTACGATACGATCATTGATAGATAGTCGATGGTCCCAAAGAAGCCTCATCGGAGGTCGAAACGGACTCTCATCACAGACAATCTAAATCTTCATTCATTTATTATGTGAATCCTTCATCGCTCATGAGATTCCCGGAAAAATGCGAATATTCCGGATTCCCTCGAGACCACTCTGCTCATCATTCCCGATGACGGAAAGGCGGAGGCATTCCGCCGAGAAGAAGTCCCCGAAGTCTTTTGGCCCCAATTCAGGACACAACATGATTGGATTTCTATCCGGTATCGAGGCCACGATCCTGTTTCTCCCCAGGTCACCCAATTCTGCAGGTTCGGATACGGCCTGCGTATCGAGATAGCTTCATTGGTGAAGTTGGAGCGAATTCGGAGACAGCGATCCCCTGATCACATTTTGGTTTGAAGGGAAGCTTTCAGGCGAGACGTTCCTCCGATCTCCGGCCTGGTCGGCGTCGAATTTTCAGGATTCCACTCGGACTCGATCCCTGTAAAATAATTGACGCCATACTCGTCCAGGTCACGCGGTCGAAGTGTGAAAATCGCCAATCCCCGATGCGGTGGAAATCTCGATCAGGTACCTTGATATATTTTTTGACTCGCAGAGCTTTCTAGAAATGAAATGCTGAGAATATGCTCTTGCTATATCATTGCAGTTCGCTCCGAGGGGCGGAAGGTGCTACATGATTTAATGGAAGGAGGGGACCGCGATTTCTGATGATTCGAGCCCAGCTCGGAGGGACGAATTAATCACCATCAGCGTATTCGATTTTCATATCGATCTTGGAGTTCCGCGCATCGAGTACGGGCGGTTCCGTCCTTCCGTATATTTTTCGAGACTCTCACGCTCGACCCCGTTAGCAGGCGAGATATGACTCAATAATCGTAATCGAAGTTTCCCATGTTCTCAGCGCAGACGAATCGCAAATTCTGCGGGGAGATAATGATATCATTCGCTCTGATCCTCTTGATATTCGTGCAGATGAGGCAGACACGCAATTCGGAGGCGAACGGACGACACTCGTTCCCCGATACATCTCGGAGCGCCTTCGACTTCTCGTCCACGTAAGCTTTTCACTTGTCTCTACCAAAGGGTCTGCCATCGGGTGTCCGTATGATGTATGATGGGGAATATGAGAAAAACCAGGAACAGTATGTGGTTGATAGTAATCGAAATGTACCAAACAAAAAATTATCTTCAAATCATCGCCAAATTATACATCATCACATGTCTGAGATCATTATCATATTCATGATAATTTGCTGCTTGGTACGTGTCGATAATCCGCCACCTTCTGTTCCTATTCACTTTGTATTGAATATGTCCGAATATTCCCTATCGTATTCCATCCTGAGTATGTCCACAAGCAGGGATATTTATCTGCAAGAGATGTGCCAGGGTATCTCTCGTGTGAGTCGGATACCACATCCTATGCTCCGTTTCCTTATCCGTCGACGAATTCTGAATCATCGGGAATGACGGACGAAAGGAATCTCGAAACTGCCAGGAGGGGAGAGCCGAAGGGAGCTAACGGTATCCACGTGTGACTCTGGATAATTATTCAATGAGAACGGACAGGAATTCGCTCTTTCTCTCCGAATCTCAGATTATTGCTGCGACTTTTTGCTCCCAACTGTGGAGTTTGGGTCATGATGATTCGAGTGATCGACTCCTTCCATAACGGGCTGCTCCCTGCCTTCATCAACAAAAATCGGAAGCATGACGACGAGCTGTCGTGGGGTTGAACATATTCGCGTCGCGCAAGCCTGTGAGAAGTTCGCGTTGGACGCACTCAACGACTTGACGACGGCTTCTGCTGACGAGTTCAAATCAGACCCTCTCCTACAGAGAACAGAGTACAGACCTTTCAGGAGAATTACCGGTAGCCTTAGCTCCCAGCCCAGGAGATTGACGATAGTTAAGGCTGGGAATCATTCACGGCAATTTCCTCGAGAATTCACGGCAATTTTCACCCCCTATTGACTTCCTATGGAGGATCGCCTGAAAATGCCGTGAAAATTCACGGCTTCCGGCGCGACCGCGCCAACTTCCCAGCCCTAACGATAGTTGTTGCGGAGAATAATTTGTTCTACTACAGGTTTTGACTGAGATGAGGTGATGACCTGACGTCTTCCCTGATAGAGCGGATCATCGGTCTATTCGCCACGGAGGCGCTTACCTTCTCCTTGATAACTCGCTGCAGGCGCGGCATTGGGATTTCTTAGTACCAAACTCGGGGATAGAGCGACCCAGGCTCCTACATCCAGATCATGAGATCATGAGGCATCTGGTTCAATGTATTGTAGAGCAGTTTTTCTCTTGAAATCCCGGGAATTCCAAAAGAAGAGATTCGTAAATCGGAGAAAACCAGAGGCTCTTCGCTCGTACGCTGCGCTGTCAGCTGAAAAGCCCGATACAGCATCAAGCTTCATAGCTCTGGAAATACTTCTGGCACATGCCTTAGGTCTATCAGTCGTGACTGGATGGTCAGGGCAAGCCTCTCACAGACTCTGATTCGGTCTCCTACCGTAGCAGAGGTCGAGGGAAAGACATCGCTTGGCTCAGAACGGTTTGTCGTTGAATCGATTCGAATTATGCCTCGAAATGCACGAGCGATCTATGATGAATTGTCTCACTTATCAGTCGAAGAATTCGGTATCCTGAACGGGCAGTCTGGGGCAAAGGGAACCGTACAAATACCTGAAAGCGAACATACAGACCTGGCCAATCATTGCTCAAATGTTTCAGTGCCTTCCCCCCTCCGCAGGCTGACGCGTGAGCCCCGAATCTGGACTGCGGAAGGACGTACTCATGCTATCGGTCTGATATCGTTTTCGGTCTAAGCAGGTGGTTTAATATTTCGATCAAGAGCCGGTGTTATTTCTCCGAGGGAGAACGTACTTTGTTGAAATGGTGCATCGACGAGCAGCCCACAATGTAGAGACTAGCGAATTCGCTGACTTGCTTGAAGCTCGCAAAGAATGTGAACCTCAGCTCAATGATTGGTGTCGCACAGACTTGTGGTCACACCTGTGCGTGGAGAATTCGATTACATATCACGGAACAGTTCGGTCGGGATCTCTCCGAGCACGAATGGTTATCGCCGGCGAGTGGAAGAAGTTCAGGTCGATCTCTCCGATTTCTTCCTCGAACTTCGCAAAGTGAGTCGTGCTGGCTGTGGACGTCTTCAAAAATTCATACCGTTCCCGGATCCCCTAGGCAGGAGGGAGGCGTCGCGTCGATGCCGTCTAAATTGAGCGAACAAAGAACACCTGCGATATCTGATCCATACTCAGTTCGAATCATTTCATGGGTCATTATCAGGGCTGGACTTGCTACACGGCTTTTCAGCTCAATCTCAACGGCGAAGTCACGTTTTTCTCGGAGGACAACAGCGAACACAGATAATCTTTGACCAGGGGTGAGCATTTTCATTCTCTGGAGTGCACGTTGAGTGGAGAGCTGCAAGAGAAAGCTGAAGATATGCCCAGGAGCAAGATAATTATGCAGGACATAAACAGATTGGAAATAAGACAGATGATTCCCCCTAGATGCATCGACGCCTCCCTTTGATTGAAAAAAATAGCGTTCGATGAGAGGCGAATGGCCAGAGTCGAGGCCTCGAGCTATGAAGTGCCGAAATCTACGGCTTTTGTCGCGACCGTGGATGCCGCGGCGTGTCAACATTATTGATCCAAATGCAGACATGTCACTCATAGAATGATGCCTTATTTTCTCGGTGCCGAACATTAGATTGGAAATGGTAGGGACGGTCTGCCGGATGTCGGCCAGCGTGGTGCTGACATTGTGCACAAATATGTAGTATATGCGCTAAAACCGAATAAAGTTTTTCAGATTGGAATCTACATGGCCAATCAGACAAAGCTTGGAGATTTTCCCGGTGACTGTGAGGTTCAATTGTCGAAACATCCGTTGAGAGAGTTCGATTGCTCCCTGTTTCCGTGAAATATTTTCTGACACCCTAACGGTACTTTCTCCACTCATCCATAGCTCAGGATCGCCTTTCCATCACACCGTTGTTCTCGGAAAATCCGGGAATATCTCGATGTGTTTTGTCAGTCTTCGGGTTCCCTAGCCCGCTCCCCCGTATGCCTCCTTGCTGTCCCGACCGATTTTCCTCTCGAAGTTTACATCAGCTGCGATGACTTATCGAGATATGATGCGATCTGTCAAGCGAAACTCAGATGCTTATTAGCTCAGCCGGTGTATGGCTCCGAGGTTCGACTAGGACGCGCCGAATCCTGCTCGCGGCACTTTCTCCGCTCAACTCTCGTGAAGATATCTCTCAAGAGAGAGATCCTCTCCACGCTCGTGACGCCTCCCTTTTTCGAACTAGGTCGAGAAGAGCTCCGAGATGAAGTTTCGAAAAATAATGTTGTGTACGAACCCTTATTCGGGCGCCCGATAGTCTTCAGAAGGGGAGCCCGCATTCAATACCACTATATGTACTTCTGCGCTCACATCGTTCGTCAACTGAAATCATCCTTACAGAACTCACAGACGATTCTCATTAATACCCTTCTCCCGGCCCATCAATTCTCACTCAGACAGGTGTACGCCTAATTATTGGGGAATCACGGACCGGGATTGCTGCTTTCAACCTCTGGAGGGGAGCCGATTGTGCAATGATGACGCGTTGAATCTCTTCGCACAGGGCGCGATTTTGATTTGAGCGCTTGGTTCATCACAGCGGACTGAACCCGAGTCGGCGCAGCAGGTGGTACGTCCGCCGGTCCAACTTATCTTGAATCATAGCCGAACCAAACTCGGATGGCAGCGCCTCTGACAATTCCACCATGCGCTCAGATCAATCCAGCGCCCAAGACAATTGTGATATCAGATCATGCGCTGAAATCGATTTCGCTCAAATATATGCGCCCATGCGCCCAGAATAATCAGAACAATTTGCGCCTCAATTCTTTCCTGGGGGCTTGTATGTATCCGAGAGCGGTCTTTATCCGAGAGCGGCGTTCATCGGGAGATCTCGGTGACTCGAATGGATGAGTCTGTCTCAAGCGTCCCGGTTCTAATTTGACCCAGTAGAAACATAGGGTAAGAAATCATGAGTCCACTACATGAATCATATATTCTCCGTAATCTGAGTCATAAGAATGATTGCCTACTGGTCTGTACCCATTGAGCGGACTTTTTCACGGAAAATGATTACGTTTCAGGACCCCAATCAAGACATACCCAAGGAGAAGGTCAAAACCCGTCAGAACACTCCTGATTGGAGCGCTCCATCTCACCGTCAGACCCTCGTCTTGCGAGGCAAATGAAACTTTGGCGAACTCTGCATCGAATTCCTCATGCAGGTACTACGTAGTGCGGTCTCCCGGGAAATCGCGACCAGTCATTTTGCTGATTCCGAGACGCTCAGTTTCGGTATTCGAAATGGAAGTCATACTCGAAGTCGACCGGAGTCGAGCGATGCTGTTCCAAGTTCCAAAATATGGAGAGATGTTCGAATCCGGTTCAAGCGGATGGAGGACGGTTCCCCCTCTATCGTCTCACGGCGCCTATATCCTAATCCGAAAGCGAACGAAAGACGGAGTCTTATGCTTCCGCCCGAGTTCCGTGAGTCGTAGATTGCAGGGTGATGCACCGTAAGCTTGCGCACCTATTGGATGATAAGCAATCCGATTTCGAGGTTCGATCGGAGATATGGACGGCGTGAATGATGCTAGCAGTGGCGTTCCGAGTGTTGATGGCGCCCGAGTCAGAACTCGCCCCCTCAAGCACTCCTAGCCCGAATGGCGACCACGAGAATTCCAGCGCCGAGTTCCACGTCAAGATGCGAAGTCCGTTAGGGACATCCCGTCCTTCGCTTGTCACCACTCGGAGCAGCATTCTCGCGGACAAGACAAGTCGATGCCGACAACTCGATGACTGAGAGGCTCGACTCAGGACAGCTCGATGCCAGACGGCTCGATGCCGTTCCAGCTCTACGCCAGGACACTTCGATGCCGGACAACTCGATGCCGAGAGCTCATTGCGGGCTCTACTCCACATACTTGCGGATGGAATCGTGATACGCATGGAGCCCCCTTTCCCCGGATCCGTGTACGATTGGACAACGGGAGGCGGAGCTGATTCTTCTGGGCTGAAACACTATACCTGTCTGCATTGCTAAGCTCGGAAGGGCTGCTCTCCGATTCCGGAGCGTAGGGCATGTTGGAAGTGAAGGGCTCGGACACCGACACACTCCGGACAAGCCACGCAGCTCCTCCGTTAGCCTGATTCGCGTACGGGAGGCATTCGAGCTCTGGTCGATCCCGAGGAAGATCCTATGTGGGATATAATTATTGGTCAAGATTAGAGTCGAACTTGGCTGAGGATGCCACCATGGACGTTCCGCCAAGATTCAGGGAGATGAATAAACCGTCCATTCATCCGGAAGGCTCCCGTAGTCATGGAGTAGTCGCATCGGGAACGCAAGCGCACTAGTCTCTGCGACGACATGGAAGACGCATGCTGCGCCCTGTTCCCGCGGATGCGAGACCGATGAGCCCCTGTAGATTCCTTGACGAGCCAGGAGAGAGCAGAATTGCTCGAACTCTAACAGACGTCCGGCACACGATCCCCTAGCAGTTTCGAAAAAGAGCAAGAGCCGATGAATGGATCGGCGGAGCAATGGATCAGGACTCAAGACTGATGGCTCGGCGCTGATCTCAAAATATGCGGAGAGTACCGTGTTAGCCGGACGTCGGCAAAACTCTCGGGAACCGTGTCTTCTGTGGATGTAGTTCGCGAGCTCCATTCGTGTAATTACTCCAGGGCATGCAATTCCAGGACTCCGTGTTGTTTGCTCAAAATGGAGAAAAACGGGAGGATCCCTCAACCGATATCTTTATTCGTTGGAAAACTCGCGATTTTCTTTTGGCATGCAGCGAAACTCTGCTCGATGCTGAAAATCGAAATCTCGAAGTGGATGCATGCAGCAAACAACTGAATGTTTCATTCTTTGACGTTCATCTCAGTCATTTGTAGCGGGTCCTTCGGCTCACGACCCTTGCTCGAGGGGTAATCGCACGAGATCCGTCGTCTTTCTCATCTCCGTTATCCCGAGAGCGCCTCCCAAACGAATTATGTGAGCCCGCCGAGTCTCGAGCGATCCTCGAGGGCCCGCGTTGTAGACTGCAGTATGCGTTGTCCATCGGAGAGATTCCTGAATCGAAGAGTCTCGATCCTCCGTCCGGACACGGGGAAAGACGGGAGTATGCAAGACTTTCCCCGGTCCCGATACCTAGACGTCCTCGCTCATCATCGGATTCCACTCTGACTCAATGCCTTTGAAGAAATTGGGGCCGTGTACATCGATTGCATGCGGTTGTTTTCTCATTATGAAGTTGTAGTGCGAGAATCGCCAGTCAGGGATGCGGTGAAGGTTCTTGTCTGGTACGTTGAGATCCTTTTGAAGTTTGAAGGTTTCCTGAAGAAGAAATGCTTTCATGCTCAGCACAAGTTTCAAAATCGGGTTCCTGAGTTTTCAGGTCAATACCGTGAATGTCCGGTGTCTCGATGCAACGCGCATTTGATTGTCGTGAATTTACCTCTGGCTGTACGAGGGCATCACCATCAGTGTAGTAGATCTTGAGATCGATCTTGATGTTATCTGAATCGAGGCTGGGCGGTTCCAGGCTTCCGTATTTCTCGAGGTTCTTCGATCTTCTCAAGCCGAGATTCGTCAACAGACGAGGTAGAAGCCCATAATCGTAATCATACTCCATCATTTCTGAATCGCAACCGAATCGCCGGCCCTGTTGGAAGAGCTCGATATCACTAGTGGACTCGGGCTCGTGGAGAGAAGCGGGAGTTCGTCGGGGGGTCGTCGCGAGGCTCGCCGTACTCCCTGTAGGGACACACTACTCTGTGATTTTTCCCCCCACGAGGAGGGACGAGGGTTGTGTCATATGTGGTATTTCACCGGATAATGAATAACAACATATCCATAGTATGAAACTTTGTCAGTATTTCCTTTTCCACTCCGGGGAATTCCGCAAAAGCTTTGCGGCGGAACGATCTATCACCTCGGAATCTTTGATATATAAACCGGAGGACTGCAGGGAACTCAAAACCATCTTCGACAAGATGAAATGTCATGCTGAGAAGTACGCAGAACAGTATGGACGTCACACTTTGTTCTGACTCCAGCACCTATGAACAACAGCTATGAACCTGATGGAATGGAACGGGGAACACCGATTAGCGCCGAGCTGTGATCCGAGTCGATCCGAGGATATGCCTCAGAATGAGAGGACGAGGGATGATCGAATCCCGTCTAGAAGTCATCCCGGCACGACTTCCTAAACCAGGAATATGCCGTGAATTCCCGCCGTTCCGATAACTTTCATGGGTGTACCAGCCGGAATTCCGGAAAGTGGATCACGTTCGAGTTCAAGTCAGCCGAAGGAATATATCTGAGAATAACCGTGTCATAAATTGCAACAATGATGGAGCTCCCATGATGAGCGGCGCCGGAAGCGTTCCGTTATAGCTCCTGATGAATCGTGACGACTAGCTACAGCGCGTGACTATCATGTCATCGGAGGCTTCGCCGACGTCGATGATCTTGAAAAAGAACGCCGGCGAAGCGAGGACCGACCTCCGAAGTTTTGCACTCATCACTTGAGCCGTGGTCCGTTCGCTCGTTAAAGGATTTCGGCGTGTGTGTTTCCAGGGACCGCAGAAACATCGCCATTCACCGAACATTTCCCGACATGGCTTCGGAAACGAGTAAACTTCCCAGTCCCCTGTTGAACTTCCGTTTCGTACGCGATGTTGGACATCGCCGACTTGAGATAGAATTTCAGTCGGTCCATCGACACCCGTCTGCGGACAGATTTTCCGGAAATCAGCGCAATGGTTCCGGGATTCAACAGCCCAACACCCGAGGGTTTTTTTCGATACGGCCAACCCAGCTGGCTGAATCCCTTGAAATTCAGACCGAAGCGCAACTTTTCATATCGTGGGTTGGCGGTTCCATAGGTTCCTCTCAAATCCCGAGCGGCTCTCCGGAATCTCAGGCGCTCCTAGTCGAGTTCGATTTGGAGGAGCTCAAATCCTCCAGCTCCGACTTGATCGGAGTGGCTCGACGTAGGATGGAACGGAGACAGGCGCACTCTAGAACGGGGACAACAAGGATCTCACACGATCATCGCCTGAATGACTCACTTGGCTACCCGATCACGCAAGTCTGGGAGGAATTAGACGCGATGCCGAGCGACATATACTGAGGTTCGAGACCGCAGATGCTTATATACAGACCTGAACCATCCATTTGAGGTTCTTCCTCGAGGTGCCGGCATTGATTGCTCTCCCGTAAACGCCGAATCTAGACTGAGAGAGAGAGAGAAGAGTCAATCATTTGTCCCTTCGCGAAGCTACAGGAAAATTCCCCTGATTAGGATTGATCGAAGTCTCTTCCCTCCAGAAGCTCACAGTGTTGAAGAAATGCATCGACTGGCAATCAAGAAAGTGGATGCACACGAATTCGCTAATTTTCGGGTATCTGGTGATTGAGGAAAAATCCATATCGAGGTTATGGCCCGGACGCAATACATTCAGGAAGGAGTCCTGGAACGTTAGCGGAGCTGAAAGTTCGTCATACCCCCACGCGATCGTCCCATATAAATGACCGCAGATCAAGCAAACTCACGCCAAATATCGAATGATGTAGAAGCGGGAGGAAAAACTTCGTGTGCGCGTTGTGACACATACTGCGATAGCCTCCATAGCTCAAAGCTTTAGCGATTTTGCGATTATATGATGGCTTTTTCGAAAGTAATGCGAATAGCTTAGTCGCGCCTTGCGAAACTCCGACGTAATTGACCTGGGTTGGACGTAATCACTGTTATTCGAGCGGGACCCCGTAATTATCGAGTTCTGATTTCGTGCCCTACACGGGTCAGGAAGTAGTCTCGCCTTTTCATGACCCGTTTCCCAGAGGATGTAGTCCAGCTGCTCAGCCAAATCGATCACGCCGTGCTCTATGACCGTGAAATCATGAGGATCGTAGGAGTACTTCTCCGGGTCGATCTCCGAATGTTTGTTGCCGAATCGAGTACCCCGGTCGTTCAAGAGCCATACGTCGAAGCCTGCTTTCGCGAACGGAAACGCTGAAAATTAGAGATGGATGCTCTCAGTCATCTAGCGCGATGGTTCTTCTCGAATATCTCGGGGACAAATATGTGATTCTTCCAGCCACTCCAGAAACCCAATCGACTCTCATGGCCGCATGAAACGTCGCAGCACTTGTCGATCGAAAGGGTTATGATTTCCTCAAAGATTAACAATCAGCCCGAACAGATAGTGATTGCATGATCCGAATGAATGAGATCTGTATTTATTTGTATCGTACCATTCACATGATCGTCCGAGACGTAGATCGCCGAGGTTCCGAAAAGATGCGCTCCGATCACAACGGGCAGCAAAGAAGTGTTCCTGGCTTTTTCTTGCCACATGCGATGGATTTCGATGCGGTAACCGTCGGTCATGACAAGCTCGTGCCGGGAGAAGTTATAGCCTCGACTAACTATTAACTCCTCCTGTAACCATAAAGGCTCTCCTCATTAGCTCATCTCATCGGCAGGAGGGGAGAAGCGGCGCGTTTAGTCTGTCGCGAAAGATATGAGAAACACCCAGCTCGACACAAAAAGTGGGGTTATTAAACTTGATCCGAAGGGCTCAGAGAAGTCCTCGGCAGACGACCCAAAACGCCAATACCGGCGCTCATTTGGAATTACTTCACTCGAGTCGTCATTCTTCCCGGTGTAAATTTCTGAAAGCTCTCCTGGGAAATATTCCTTCTTGAATGTTCCGGAGTATCTGGTTCGAATCGCTGATGGTTCCTCGTTCGCTTTCGAAGTCTCGCCTGCGTGCTTCATGCGGGGAGCTTCGAGATGAGAGAGACCATCCCCCAACAGAGATCGCAGTATAGGAACAGGACGATATCATGGGAGCGGGGATGAGACAGCAGAGATATAATTCACTGAATGAGACTTCGGAATTCTCGGTGAGGGGGAAGACTCCACCGCGCCCTCGGGTGCGGTAAATGAATTTCAGTCTGGACTGAGCGATTCGATGAGAGAGTGCTTCCCTAGCGCGATGAGCGCACCGACGCTTTCTTTGAGACATTTCGGCCCCACGCGCTACCCGAATCTTCTCTGGCTGCCCGAGCCGCTCAACTGCCCCGCGCTCACGACTTCTCCGGCATTGCTTTCTGAATGCACAACTGCTCTATTTGTACTCACGACTCCCTTGAGTTCATCCGGATCCAGCGTCCACGCGAACACTCTATCATGAAGATCAACGAAAAAATCATTCCGTCGGGATAGAAATACCGAAAGGCATACGAAAATGAAAGAGAGCAGGTACCAGGATCGAAACCAAGATTTCCTTGTCGATTCCATCGCCGTCGGAAGAAAGTTTCGCCTGGCACCGCTCATAGGATAACGTCAGCGCTGCCAAGGTGCGTTATTTTGTCGTTCCGGAGTCCCCCTTGTCCCTTCGTCATCGCTCTCTCCATGATGATTACTACATCATCTAGTCTTTTTGACAGATGGTTCCCGAATTACACGGCCCGACAAAAAATTTTTTTTACCCAACAGAGTTTGTCAGAGCTTGAGTTCATCCGGATCTGGCGTCCTCGCGAACACTCTATCGAGGAGATCAACGAAAAATCATTCTTTCGCGATAGAGATTGCGAAAGACATACGAAAATGAAAGAGAGCAGGTACCGGGATCGAGACCAAGATTTCCTTGTCGATTCCATCGCCGTTGGAAGAAAGCTCCGGAGTCCCCCTTGTCCCTTCGTCATCGCTCTCTCCATGATGATTACTACATCATGTAGTCTTTTCGACAGATGGTTCCCAAATTATTGTCAGGGAAGCTTAATAATGATGCTTTCTACTTTGTATCGAGGATGAGATCAGCGAGAGGCGGTGCCAAAATTCGTCTCCAGGACGCTGAAGATCAGGAACCTATATAGAAGGGGAGGGGCTGACAACAGAGTTGCAGTTTACATATGCGTACAGCGTACTTCCGTAGGATAATGACGCCTCCTCCTCTTCCCCCAGCTATTAGTCGCTGTGAATCGTCTTCGGTAGTTGTCCGACGCTTCCGCGCGTGGGATACCATGATATATTTTTCAACATTCCCAAGAGGTTGCTTGCTCCTCAAAAAGTCCAGCGACTTCGAAAATCGGGACGCTGATGTCCCGATTCTGAGGGGTGGGCGCCGCAGCGATCGTAGCGTTCGGCTAGCGCCGCAACTGAGATCCTTGGTCGCTCGAGGAGCGGATGGAGCGCGTCGCCTGTTCCGGGATTCGGAGGAGAATCGGACTAGCGACAGACTCCGTCCAGGTCCGCGAGCAGGGACAGCGAGACGTACGCCTCGACGAGCTCTTGTAGCGGCGATGTCTGTGCTCGAGAGCAGACCGTCCGCGACTGGACGCCGTCCCTCCACGACCTTCACTCCATTATGAGCTGTGGGTACTGGAGCAGGGGTGGTGGACGGCAGGAGTTGGGGCATTTTTAGGCGACGAAACCTCCTTCGGATGAGCGCCCATCGCTGATCTCAATCTGCGCAGATGGTAGTTGCGAATTCATTATAGTACACTGCTGCGATAAGTTTCAGTATATCGAGGTTGGAGAGCTCCGCGGAGCCATCTGTGATTCCTCGGTCCAGGAGGGGCATCTCACGCCCATCTACCCATGTAGCGCCTGGTCGAGACCACTGGCGACAGTGAGCGTTCTCAAACCGATGAGCATTCGGCTCGAACTTTTCTTTTGGTTCTAGGATAAATATTCTCACATGAGCGATAGAGTTTTTTTTTTGCTCCGAGGGGTTGAAAATTCGCCCAACGACCTGAAGGGCCCCTTCGGCCTCGAGGAGAATGCAAGAATAACACCACAAAACTTCGGAGAACATCGGACAGACCAGGTTAATTATTCATATATACAGCACCCGGTCGGAGAACGACATCATATTCGCGATGCTCTAGACTCTAGACCATTCCGAACAAAAGTGGCTCCTTGAGCATTTATCCGACGAAAGAGGGCATTCATGGGCCGAAACATTTCGGAGCCACGTGGGCTCTAGCGGGAGCTAGGCAGAAACGCTCCTCCCAATATCCGCTCCTTGGTCGAGATATGTTTCAGGATTCCACTCCGATTCGATCCCTCGGAAGAAATTCACTCCGTGCTCATCGATCGCGTGCGGTCCTTTTCTGATTACGAAGTTGAAGTGCGAAAAGCGCCAATCAGGGATGCGGTGAAGGTTCTTGCCTGGCACATTGAGATCTTTCTGTATTTTGAAGGTTTCCTGGAGAAGAAACGCCGTGATGAGGGAAACTCACGTCTCCGGAAAGGCCGATACTGAGAGAGGAGCCTCGGCCTGGAGGGCTCCTTCGCCATCGCGGTCAGAGGCAAACACTTACCTCTAAAGGCACCAGAATGTCGCCATCGGAGTAGTACATCTTTAGATCGATGTCGATGTTCTTCGCGTCGAGAATAGGCGGCTCCGTTGTCCCATATTTTTCGAGGTTTTTGGAGGATCTCAAGCCGAGTTTCATCAGCAGGCGAGGTATGAGCCCATGATCGTAGTCAAACTCTCTCATATTTCCGTCACAGCCGAATCGCCAGCTCTTTGGGAAAATGCAGTAAGAATTATGCATGTTTCTTCTGATGTCTCAGTCGAGCTCCAGGGTTTCGAAGTCGCGAAAACCCCAAATGGGTTTGCACACAGACCGTCCGGATCACGAGACAACGATCATTGATCATTTAGTCCGGGTCGGCCCTGCGCCCGATACTTCGTGGAGTCAAGGGGCTCCAAATTTTCGATATATAGTCACGGTTTTCCATTCACAGTTCTGTCCTTAATGGAAACAGTGGTCTTGTGGCTTACATAGGAATCGAGTGGTAGGAACGGGTATGTCAAGACAGATGCACGAACCTGAGCCATCCATAAGAGGTTTTTCAAGGAGGTTCCGGCGGGGAAGAATCTTCCGTAAACTCCAAACCTGGACTGCAGGACAAAAATTGCTATCAATTCACAGTATCTCGAACAGGCGTGAAACGTGAAATGTTCCGGTACAAATTCAGTGAGCAACTTCTCCCCCAAAACAACATACGAAGTTGAGATAGTAGTCTGATTGGAAACCCAGGATATTGACGCAAGTGAACTCGCACGGTTTTGGGATTCTCGAAATGAAAGAAATATCCCGATTGAGGAGGTGTGTCTTCGAAATCATCTCGAAAAAGAAGTCCTGGAACATTGAAGGATTCCGGTTATTTGCCCCCTTCCCCACGATTATATAATACAAGCTGGCTTCGACTTTGCTTCGTTCGTCCGAGAAAAGATCCCTCTTATAGTCATCCTAAGGCCTGCCGAGGGTTTGACCGAATGGGTCCGATCTCGTTGCCCATGTATGATCAAAAACTCCGAGTTTCCGAGAGGGTGACTCTCAGGTTTCTTTTCGCTTCGCCATTTTCGTCCGAAGACGGCGCCCACCCTCTATTTCCGCCGATCCCGCCCTTCATTACGAATTATGTATCCCTAATAACGATCTCTGGCGGACCTTCCAACTATAAGAGGCTCTCTCGCGATAAGAAAACGCGAAACCGCTCGAACTTACGCCGAAAGCTTGCGACAGAATGGAGGGGAGGAACATCGCTTGATGATTGTAGCAGCCACTGCGATAGCCCCCAAGGCTCGTCGCTTTCGCTATCTTCCGATTGTAGGACGGCTTCTTCGCCAAGAGAGCAAAAAGCTTCGTTGCACCTTGCGATACTCCGACGTAATTCACCTGCGATATGTAGTTATTGATTGAGAAATTTGATTGACTCCGATTGCCGTGGGATGGGGAATTTCCACGGCGTAGACGTCAGGATGTATTCCCACCTTTCTTTGACCAGTTTCGCGGAGGATGTAGTCGAGCTGTTCGGCCAAATCAATGGCACCTAGGTCGACGACAGTGAAATCATGCCTTCTTCGGGCCTGCTGTGTAGGATCGAGATTCGGATCTTCCTCGCAGTACCGAGAACCTCGATCATTCAGAAGCCAGACGTCGAAGCCAGCGTTCGCGTACGGAAATGCTGACGGGAAAATACCATTTCGAGAATGCATAAGACCGCTTAGTAGAAACGTCAGAATACTCTACAATCTTCTCAACTGGCATGTTTCGAGCTACAGGGCATGCGAAGATTCTCATTTGCAAACTATCAAGACGACCGAACATATTTTGTCCGTTTGTTCTTCTGCGATCGGCCGAGAGCGGCTCTCGTGGCATCGACCGATCACCGATCATCAGAACGTCTTCGATGGAAATATTTGGATGGAAACCACCCGGAAGGAATGAGAATATCAGAGAATCGCGAGATCGGGGATGGCTCCGAATTCCGTACCATTACGATCAGCATCCATGACGTAGGAGTTCGAGATCCCGAGTAGATGCGCTCCGAAAACAATTGGTAACAAGGAAGAGTTCCTGGATTCTTCACGCCACATACGATGTATTTCTATCCGGAAGCCATCGGATATAGAAACATGATGCCGTGAAAAATTGAAACCTCGGCTCACTATCAGCTCCTCCTAGAACGATAGAAGCAACCCGCACTTATTCTGAATCACTCCTTCAGGATCTGGACAAGTTCCGGAGCATGATCGCCACCTCTCTCTCAGAGCTCGGAGCATCATGCCGAGAGCCGCCGGTCTCCGAGTTTCAGGGCACACTCGAACGAGGGGGATCTGAATCTCCGTCCTGCGGAGCTCTAAATCCGCAGAAGGAGTCCCTAAAACTGCTCTGCTCAGAAACCGCTTGGCTTGCGAAAATCATCTGTCACTCACGATGTCTTTGAATTCATCCGGATCCGACGTCTTCGGGAGCACCGTATCGATGATTTCGCCGACGACACCCGTCCACTGCAGAACAAGCACCGACAGAGCTGCGAGTACGACAGACAGCAAAAACCAGGATCGTAGCCGAGATTTCGAAGCGAAACCCATCTTCTCCAGGAGAAGGTTTCGTGAAGCCAGGCACAGAATGTGGGTATGCGCCGACGCTCACACCTTCATTCCTTGGCTGTCTCACAGCTTCCCCGCGTCATTAAATGTCGTTCCCCCTCTGATCATTGCTCTTTATCAATGAGTCGCTAGATAATCGGGGAAGTGGGGTTCAAGATTTGTTTCCAAGACGAGATGACCGAACGTCCGATAATATGGGCAGAATTCCATGATAAGGATGGGAGAATCACGCCGAGGCAGGACTTGGAATCACGATTATGAATATGATTCCGACGTTGATACAGCACCTCCCACGCATTATATCTCATTTTTTCCCGAGCATAGTCTTCCTCTCCCGGCTGGAAACCGGGGAACTCCATCTTGGGCAATTTCTAGCCCGGGAGAGTCTCAACGTCGAGGAGAAGACGTAGCGCCGGGAAAGCTCCTCACAAGAGTATGGGGTGGCCAAGTATCAGAAGCGGGCGGCGCGAGCTCTAGAGATACGGTTTCTCAGTCATGAATCGTCGTTCCGATTGGCCGCTCTCAGGCTTACGTAGATCGTCGATGATGATCGATCGTTGGGTTCCGTAAAAACTATCGCATTCGATGATATCAGACTTTTCATAACTATTCTTGACTCATCCGTTTCCTTCTTATCAGCGGAGATTTTCCCAAAGATAACGGTGATCCGTTGTTGAGTTGAGCATCCGACGGGCTGCAGATCGGAGCATTTACCGACGGATAGCCGAGGGTTACAAGCGGTCTGTTCTGCGGAGGCGAGTCGGCATCGAATCCGTTGACGGAGGGATAGTAGCGGATCAAACGATACTTATCTACAGTCGGCGCTCGATTTAGTAAGCACGCTTGGGACCTGGGAATTCAGTTCTCTTTCTAGCGCTGTACTCAATCGATAGCGTTCACCATTACGCTACCGAAGGTCGGGACCAGAATCATGGTTTACTGAACTAAAAAAATTCATGGAATCGCGTTCTACTCTATCGGGCGATAATCTATCCAGATCCCACCTCGGCGTTCAGAGCACGGACTTCAGAATACTTTCACTCTGAGCTCCGGGGATCAAGTTGATATTCCATCGCGGACGTCAGATACTTTGTGCCAGATTTCCAAACGATGCCGAGAATTGGTCATTGCCGCAATATGACACGGCTGATTTCGCATCTTAGCTCTCCAGTATATGTCTTACTTACAATTAGTCATGCTTGAGGAGTACTCGTGATTCCGACCTCCGCGTCGATTCGAGATTCGATCCAAAAACTTCAGTTTGAGACAGACGTCATCAACGGACGCCGGATGTCAGTACTCGTCCGAGGAACTCTCGCGAGATTCGAAATAATTCTCGAGAGCGTGATTGGGAATCGGCTCCCTTATCCCGGAATCAGTGATACGTGATTTCACACAATCCACCGCAGGGAAATCGTTCGATGATAATACAATATGGTCGTCACCGATTCGACTGACTTATACAACGAGTGAGTATTCTCAATTTATCATTTATCATGAGTTATGATACACCTGGAAAGAAACAGAGCTTCGACCCGGTGGATCACTTCGTTAAGTCCGCGGTGACGTTGCTCAGGGAATCTTCGCTGAATCTTTTCTCACCCGGGATACCTCACAGGGAAATTTTTCAACAGTGATTTCCACCCGAATCGGTGGGATTCGTTCTGGGGCATTTTCCCTCGATCAGCCCGGTAAGTTTTTGTCATTCGTTCCTAGGATGCTTCCGAAGTTCTCGGTTACGCGGAATGAAGGTCACGTATCTACCCGAAAGCGCACCTAACCGGAAAACACGAGTTTGAAAGAGAATCACGCGCAAACACGTGTTCATCTGAAGTCAATAGTACAACTTGCAGAATAGATGTATTGGCCTTGTAACTTGGGATTGATATCCCCTGCACCGGAGGGTACCCCGCGGGAGAATCTCCTCCCTTCGGAGGTTCCCGGAAGTTTCACCGAGCGTTTTTTGATTTCCTCAACATCCCAAGCAAACGCTCAGTCCGTATAATGCGCGCGGTCGCCTCGTCGCTTCCACGTCAACACTTCCATGAGCGAAACTTTTACGCAGTTCACGGTCTCAGCACCCGAAGTTCTGAATGGTTCCGCGTGATGAGCCGATAGTTAGTATCGAGAGCAATGACGCTGCAGTGCGTGGTCCAGCCCGGCTGCTGTTCCGGGGATCGAATTCGATCCTTCGACGTCTTTCGAGAGATCGCGTGTGTGATCCGATTTTACATTCAATACAAAACGGAACGCCCATACACTCAATGCAGATCCGGGTCCCGATATCAGATCTCCGCTTCCAAGTACCATACGAACGGCATCGACTGGCCAGACTCCTCTGAAACTCGATGGTTCCCGTCTGGGATTTTCCGGATAATCTAATCTACACCTTCGGAAGTATTGATTGAGCCGCCCGTGACGCGAAGTCCGATGAATGATGACATGATGACGATGGATATCGGTTTCAGTCCCGGAAAGCATTATATCTCGATGTTAACCTCATCCATGATTCCGAACGATTGGGCGAAGCGTGCTGAGGTCGCAAACACCAAGCACAGGGGAAGGTGGTTCTAATCCACGGAGCATACCGAATCGAATATGTAACAGGCGGTATATGAAATTATTCGGGTAGCTGTAGAATCTTCGACTATCCGCAGCCTTGCCTCGTTCGGCCGGAAATCGTGACCCGACTATGAGTTTCCGGACGCTCTTGATACAGATGTCGTTTCACAGCTCATTTCGGAATGGCTCACCATCGCTCCGCCTGGGCGAGAAACAAGTGAACTTAGCTGTGAATTGGCGTCGTTGCGCCAAAATTAGCCCCAATTGATGGTAATTGTCAACAAGCTCTGTTCCGATCGAGGCAGGCTGGAAACATTCGCAACTAGGTTGTCAAGTGGTAACTCGATTTCCACAGCTCAGGAATGGGCCGCTGGAGAACCGTTGCGGCGATAAGAGAGGAGCTCTCCGAGGAGAGTCCCAGGCGCAGAGGGGATCAAACAATTATCGCATTCCAACGACGCAAGTCCTCTAGGTCATTGAACCATCTTAATTATACGATTCAGCTACTTACATCCGCCTTGTCCCCCTAAGCGGAAGGCGACGGGCTAGGAGAAGTGGACGTCACTCCGCCGACATGGAATGAGAGCAGAAGGGACCGAGGGTGTAGTCTCTTCCTAGAAAGTCGAGGAGGAGATAAACATGGAAGAACTGGCAATGAGTCTGTGAATGAGAGATCGAAAGAACGTTTGCCGAATATTTGAATGTACCCGGTCAGCAGGAGCGATCGTAAAGACAGGATGACTCAAAATAATGGCGGCTTCTGATTATCACGATGTCGTTTGAATTCTCATGTGTCGACATTTCCCCTCAGACTCTGAGGGGAAATGTCAGAGGAGGCTCAACAAGAGTCGGAGAGAGTCTCGGACGCGCCGCAGAGCCGATTCCTCACGTAGCGAATCTTTCTTTGAGACCTTTGATCGGCATTCTTTTCCTCCCACGTGAGAGCTCCGATCCGTAAAATACAAGAATCGGCGTGGGTCGATGGCCGCTCTGCTCTGAAGCTTCTCGCGGCTCAGTTCCTGCTCGACGTGGACAGCGGCGAATGCCTAAGAAGTCACCCTCGCGCGAGCTTCAGACTTGGAAGGAAACGAATATGCAATCATGGCTCCTGGCGCGTCTGGGTGTAGTTAGTCGCTGCACAATAATTCTTCCGAAACATTGAAGAGATTCGCAGTCAAGCACGAACAGTTCGATCCTGACTGATGTTAGAGGTCGTTCCGTCCTTACCAAGCGCTCACAGAGATCCAAAAGTTTTGCGTGTGGGCTGCTGAGCCCTAATTCTCTGGAATTATGGAATTTGCCTGAGGACCGGGCTTAGATGAGGCCAGCGGACCGAGTCGGTGAGTATTTCGAGTCGATCTTGGCATCAGCAAGATCGGATTGATCCTCGTTGTTCCAACGAACGCGCCTTTCATTCACTCATTGAGTCTTCGTACGGTGCGAAATTATTTTCCGTCGCTCCGTCTGATCTTGTGATATCTTGTGCCTGCTCTGAAAACTTGCGGTTATCTACCGCCAGCCCTTTCCCGTGCAGCACAAGCTCATTCTTCGACTCTATTCGCGACGTATTTCAGCCCCGTTGAGCTGTGTCATCCCGTTTCGTGATTTCGTCCGTCAGCTGTTCGATTCTTCATTTCGCCACCACCCTGATGCCAGCCACCTCAGCCGGGTCCGCGGAGACCGACACTGCGGGCGGTGTTATGTCGGCCGCCGGAGCCCGGCATCACGGTCAGAGTCCCCCTACAGGCTCAGATCGAAACCCTGAAGAATGTCTCGCAGATCGCCGGAATCGAGGCCAGGCCCAATCTGCCGACGGCAGCCTCTCTTTGGGGACGCATTTCGGGCGTCCATCCATCCTTCTTGGAGGGAGATCTGCTCGAGCTTCTCCGACCACAGGGCGTCGTTGAGGTCCAGCGAGAGGAGTATTCTACCTGCGAATCTGCATCGTCTTCCGAGAATGAAAAGGTGCAGAAACCGTCGAACCGCATCCGTCTGAGGTTTGAAGGCGAGATAAGGTAGCACATCAGATAGCACATTTCGATAGCACACGCCGCCGTCTATTTCGAATCTCTTCGCCACAATCACCGCCAGAGTGGTCGAGAGAGTCTCTTCGAGTCTCGAGACCATGATCGCCGACATCGTCTCCGCTGCAATCACCACCGCGATCCCACAGATTGCTCAAGCCGTTGCGGCCGTGCTCAAGAGAACGGCATCAGCCGGGGACTCAGCCCCTGTCAGCTCCCGCACGAAGTCAGCCGCTCACGTATCGACTCGCGCTTCGAACTCACAATGAGTGCCAACGAAACGCCATCAATGATCTCAGAGAAGCGCTCCGTTTGCAGTCCTCTTCCGAATCGCTGGTTTCACCCGTTGATCCCCGCCTAAGGTAGAAGATGATCACGAAGCACCCGCCACCTCGCGAGGATGATCTCATCCCGACGTTGTCCCCAACGGCCTTGCCCAAGGCCATTTCTAGCGAAAGCGTTCTAGAGGCACTTGAGACTTTTCCGTTAGGCAGCTCGGGTGGACTCGATGGCCTAACCGTGCAACACATTCTCGACATGCTGTCCGTCGGAGGCGAGCTCAGGAGGCTTCTCGTGGCCGACCTCGCCAGGGTCTGCGACGTGGTGGCTCGTGGCCGAGTCCCTGAGGAAGAACGCGACATCGTTTTCGGCTCGTGGCTGATCGCGGTAGCAAAGTCGTCCGGGGGCCTCCGACCAATCGCCGTCGGGAGCACTCTGCGGAGACTCACGACTAAGATTCTCTTGGCGCTTGAGGGGACCTGTCGCTGCTGCGCTCAGCCCACATCGGTTGGGATTCGTTGCCCGCGGTTGCTCCGAAATCGCCGTACGCAGTGTCCACAAGTTCTCAAATAACGCCGAGGAGAGTGTCCTGCTCAAAGTTGACTTCGAAAATGCATTCAACAGCCACTGACCCAACACGATGCTGAGGCGGACTCACGAGCTCGCCCCTGAGATCTACCGGATGGTCGCCCAGACGTACAGCACGCCGACTCCCATTTTCTTCGAGGACATCAGAATCGAGTCTGGGACCGGCTGTCAGCAAGGGGATGTCTTCTCTCCGGCACTGTTCTGCCTCGTTGTCCAGAGCACGTTGGAGTCGCTCCGGGGTGACGTCGTTTTGGCTTTCCTGGACGACTTTTCGATATGCAGCCAGAACCCACAGGACATCGTGGATGATGTCGATCGAATCCGGGCCAATTACGCACTACACGGCCTCAACATGAATCCCGCGAAGTGTGTGCTCTCCATCCATGGTTTTTCGGAGTCAGAGTCTTCAGCCATATACCGAAGGATCGCTGAGGTCTCCTGGGTGCTCCGGTCTTCGATGCTGGAATAGCTCCAGCCCTCGAGGCGAAGAGCTTGCTGCATGAGACCATCTTCCGACGGCTGCAACTCGAGGGGAGTCACGGCTCAGCCGCTATAAGCTTGCTTTCGGTCGGTTGGCGCGTCATGCAGCGATCAACGACCTCTTAGTACGTGTTCTACGTCAGGCGGGAGTTCCTAGCACCGAGGAGCCTCGGAACCTTCCGAAGAATGATGCGCTTCGGCCGGACGGCATGGCTATAGAGCCATGGGCTCGCGGCGAGCGAGTTATCTGGGAAGTCACGGTGGAGGATCCGTTCGCACCGAGCTATCGTGGCATCGCACGAAATTCACATGTACAGAGTGGGATTCGAGGATGATCTCGGGTGGAATCCTCCAGTGTGGGGCCCTCGGGGGACTCAGTTTCCTGGGCGGCTAATTTCTTTCCAAGTCCTAATCTCACTTGAATAAATTTTCTTTGAATAAATCGAGAGGTAATCGTTCGTTCATTCATTCACTGAAAGTGTCTTTCGAAAACGACGTCGGTGTCTTGCCCGAGACTGGCGGATCAGAGTTCAGGCGGAATCAACGACGCGCCGGTTCGCGAGTTTCTTTTCCTCAGTCAGACGCTCGCTGCTGGGTCTGGACTGACCGAGCGCCTCCAATAATCCTCGAGCGGTATATTCCTCTGCCTCAACATCAATTTTTTGTCGAAACTCCTCGCGATGATTGACGGAATTCGGAATGACGGGGAAGAGGATCGATACCGGGTCTGAATGGATTTTGCATTCACCCCACGCAGCGGAAATCGAGCCCCCATGTCCGGAGGTTCCCTCGGAAATCAGAAAAGGGGGATCGGTAGTCCACCAATTTTATTTCCCTGAAAGCTTTACTCGGTATATTGCTGCACAACATTTCACGACGAGGAGATATATTGGAGAAGACACGAAGCAGACGCGAAGCGCTGAGACGGAGTCTTCCGATGTGCATGTACAGCTGCCAAAAAAAACGCGAGACAGATTCGACGCGAAGAAGTTTCGAAGTCTCAAGGAGAACGACGGTCGACACTGAACGGCGAAACACAGCGAATCTACGAATTCGAGCTTGAGGGAAGCATTGTATTTTCCGGAGGGGAGTGAAGTCGAGGTGGTCAATTTATTTGATCAGATAGCGATGGAAATGGAATTATTCGTTGGGGATAAGAATACACCGCGAATGATCGTGAACTCTTCACACCTACGCAGTCTTCTGCGTGAGATTCATTTTCGAGAATTTTCGTGTCCTCTGCAAAGCCCAGGAAATGACTACCCGAATATCCACCAGCAGGAAAAATCGATAGAAATTCATGTAATGACAGAGCTCGTCAGCTCCGGGCGGCGAAATTTGTCTTTCCGTTCTTAGATTATCCCCACCCCCAGTCAAGCAAGTTGTTCTTCGTCTATGTGTCGTCTCACCGCTTCCAGCGCAGAGTTTCTCTATGAGTCGCTCCCTCGTATGCCTGTTCCTCTTCATCTTCGGGCAGTCGGGTTGCGGAAGAATCGACAGATAAGAAAAGAGGCAGACCTACGAGGTAGCGAGCGAGCTTATTTATTCCTCAGCAGACGGTCCCTGATGAGGTTTCTGTCGTAAGACGCAAGACCCCTCTCTCTTTGCAGCGGCTTCCCTAATAGCTTGGAAGCGTCCCACCTTCTGATGAGACCGCGACTAAGCAAACGCAACGTTGTTCATCGCGTTCCGAGCCACTCAGCATTGATTGCTTGTCTGTCTGCGGCTCTCGTGCTGGTTCTCCAAATGACTTGAACGACGTGCATCGTGTAGCGTCAGTCCCTCTCCCGAATGCCAACTGACGCTTGAGCCTCATGGAAACTCCAAGGCTGCTTTTTACAGTATCATCATATTCATCGAAACAGCTTCTCCACTTAAAGAACAACCGCGTCCCCGAATCGAAGGACCGCATCCCGAAGTGGGGAAAAGTATTTTAGAGTTCCGTATGACTCATCCTCCAGACTCCCTGCATATGAGGCTTCCATGTCAGAAATAATTGACACTCGCGAAGTTTCAACTCGCAGCCGTGAAGCCATTGGACTCAGATTGCGAGCGAGCGGGAGTACGAACGAAGGGACTGACGGACGGACGGAACATCAGACGGTGGCGTTATTACCTCGACGCCAACAATTCAAGTCAGGCACGTTCATATCTGTCTACCAAAAACTTTCGTCCCGGGGGATGAGAAGAAGTTGACTCTGGCTGCGTTGACAATCAATGCCCCGTGTCGTGTTCCCAATCACCTAATAGCCCGCCAAGTTTCAATCAGACCCGAGGTCCTCTGAGCCGGACGAAAAATACACAGTATACGCGGGAAATCGTGATTCGCAGAGGACGATCAGGCGTCGTTCAATCGGCGTCCCCACGCTGTACCATCGATGTCATAGAATTATATTTCCTTGGTTGGAGAAACTTGTGCGCCTTCGCCCAAAATTCGACCGTGGATGCTCGTAGAAGCATGCCGTATGAAGTACAAGGACGGGCGCGTGCGATGGAGGATCAGGATATCCTAATCGCCGAGAGTGACGGTGACGAGAAACTCGACGTTCACTATTCAGAATTCGGAAATCCAAAGGAAGTGTCCTCCCGGTATTCGTGGGTAAATCGAGACTCAAAACTGGGTAGCTCCTTGTTATGAAGCTGAAGAAATACATACATGCGATTCTACCCCTTTCTCCGATCGTTGGATGGATTCCGAGGGCTTCTTAGAATTATTAGTGGCGGCCGCGAGCTCCCTCTATTCGCCTTGGCGGACATTGTCCTCCTGCGATGGGGCTAACCGTCCCCAAAGTCCCAGACAGCACGGCGAGAAAAAAGGAAAATGGGATTTCATTTTTCCCAGAGTGACGATAATTGGCTACGGCACACTCAACAAGCTGGAGACGAGTCCAACTTCCGGTCTCCTCCGGACAGCCAGACGCACAACTCAGTCCCCTCGGTTCTCTGTATGTGGTCGTCTTCATCGCTATCTCAATCGCTCTCTGTCTCACCACTGTCTCTCGCTCTCGGAGCACTCTGATGTTGGGGACAGTTTGCGACAGCCGTATGTAACATATGACCGGCTACTAACAACATTCGAAAGATAATTGCAGACACCCAACCAGCTGCTGCCGACGCCGCAGTGCCCGCCAGCAGAAATTCGCCTGTAGAAGATGTCTGTCCGAAGTGATTACGCGCCTCGACCGGGCAGACAGCAGGTTCCCCGTCTCTCGCTCCCATCCCTTGATCGTCATCTG